>NW_027515042.1:0-300000 GCF_048772815.1 Callospermophilus lateralis | reverse complement strand
TCAAATTTATTTGAAATATTCTCCATGTGTTTTAAACTTAACAAATTTGTGAATTCTTATTTCCCTTTTCTGTAGCCTATTCACACATGTATATTTATATGCATATATAGAATCCTACCAGGTATCACACGTACATTTTTGTGAGGTGGCTGTCTTGGCAGATACAAATTGTGAGAAGAGTTCACTCCTCCTAAATGCTGTTGGAAATGAAAATTCAACTTATAGGAGAGCGTCCTAGTAGAACAACATTATACATTAACTCATGTTCAGTAAAATAAATATTTTTGCATTTGTGGATGATACATATTTACTGATGAATTTCGATTGGCATTTATATTGGTACTTTTTAATGTCTGTGAGTTGTGTGTGTGTGTGTGTGTGTATAGATATAGATATAGATATAGATATAGATATACTCTCCAAATTTTTCAAAATATGAAATATATGTGTCTAATATACACTCTCTAAATTCATTCATGTTCATGTATGTGGATTTATAATCCACTTTTCACAAGATTATAATCAGAAATATTCATCCACCTGAAATACATATTTGTTTCCTAGTACTGAAAACTAACTTCAGTGAATGGTGCATACAAATCCTAATTATTCTACAGTAACTGACCCAGTCTAACATCAATGCAAGTAGACTCCTATGGGACATGATATGTAATTTGTCATTCATTTGTATTCGACACTGGTACATTATTGTTTCTTCAGTTTTTGCATATCACAGGATATACATTTCATCCACAAGTTCACAAATTAATAAGCATTTGTTTCAACTTTCACCACTTCTTGCTTCAGAACACATGTATTGTCAGGGTTTCTTGACTGGTCTTTTCGTAAGACTTCTTTCCAAACACATTATTTTGAATTTCCATAATCATTTTGAAGCAAAACTCACACACTCTTCATGATAAACCAAAACACAAATATTTCCATTACATATATACCTGGTTGGAATGAATGATTGTATATCAATATACGATTTCCTTTAATTTTTCAGATATCAGTTCAATTCATTATTTAAAGTTCAAAAAAGTTATATTTTTTATTCACTGTATGGTCTATTCATGCTTTTTCTCTATGTTCCTAGAAACAGGGTACACCTCTTTGTACCCCCGATTCTCATTTTACATCTTCAATATATTGCTCCCAGAAATGGTGAAAGAAATACTCATGTCACCTCATTATCACAGTAATATTATGGACAAAAAATGGAAAGGTCACACTTATGATTGTACCAAAGCCTAAATGGAAAGTGAACATGGATTTCTAAAACATCCATGTCCAGGTTGCCTAATGCTGTCAATTGTCAATCCTATTGGTGACTACATATTTGTTTTTTTCCTAATTTATATATTCAAACTCAACCCTGTTGAAAATGTCTAATTCTATCACTCACTTTATACTTTGCCTGATTTCGTAATGTTTCTATTGATATCTGCTTTTCTACATATTTTCCCCAGTTCAACATAGTGACTGACTCTTCATATGTGCTGACATTTTCATTCACTCAACAAGCGAAAGTCTAGTGCTAAAGAACTTTTGGTCCAAATCCTATACTCACTCTTCTTCCTAAACCTACCGACTATCTTCCTAATCCTACTGAACATCCCTTTTTGACTGGATGTTCTCTTCTAAATTCAATCATCCAATGTACAAGGTCTTATGCCATTGTATATCGAATTATCTGAGGCATCTTTGCAGAACATCATTCTAAGCTAAGTATCCCAATCAAGGGCAAAACCCTTCTGGGCTTCGAATCATACCTAGATTTCTGTTTTCCTACTTATATTTCACCTCTATATTCTTGTAAATATTGCAGGTTCCCAATACCATTATTCATCACACAGAATCACTAGTAATCCAAATCAAACCTGTTTTTAACCCCCAGTATACACTGTTCCCTCAATCATTTTACAGAAGAGCAGGGACAGAGTGGTTCTTACAATACAGGAAAGTTGGGGACCTTCCATCTGATGAGAACCTCAAATGTCCATGCACAAATGATACCTGGAAAAGTTGTAGGCAGGTATGAAGCACCTGAGAGAGCAAAAGTCATCTTCCATTGCAAACAACCTGGTCAGGATGAAGGGATGTGTCTGAATCTGCCTCTCTCTCTTCTTATTGTACAGAAGATGGACCAAACCAGGGCTGAGTGGAGAGCTGTTCCCGGGTGCCAATGGTGATATACATTCTACCTTATGAAAGTGTCACAGGAAGTAGGGGCAACCTCCATCTTATATTACCCTTGGAAGCAACTGTTAGGACAAAGTGGTTGCCAAGGCAGTGACCTCATTCAGTTCCAAAGAATGTGACATACCTCATTTCCTTGGTGATGGAACTCTCTGAACTTGGTATCCAAGAAGCCAGGCACCCAGAGGCATTCCCTGTCCCAGTCCCAGTGGGCTCACTTGTTTCGATTTACCAAGGACAGAGTCAGTTTTCTTGGTACCTAATGATGTGAGGATGGCCAAATGCCAGGAGAGCTCTGAAGATGGACCTTTCCTGAAAAAACAGGTAGTGGCTAACCACTTTTTCCTGACATCCTCACAGAGTTGGTCAAGGAAACAAGATCTGAGAGAAGACAGGCCATTTCGGGGGAACATAGTATGGCCCACCAGTCAGAGGACACTCCGGATAGTCACAGACGTACTTGGGGGAAGGAGGTGCCTTTGTGGGAGTGGGTGTGGGTTTGTTGTTTTGTCTCATGTTCTGAGAATAGATAGGAAAGGCGGTTTGTTTGGTTTGGAGTGGACAGTTTCTAGTAAGTCATTTGACATGGCGAGTGTTTCTCTTTCTGTGTATCCCACTGTGTCCGTTGTTGTAGACATTAGAAAAGAGAATGCATTAATGGATGTGTCCTGTCTAGTATAAATCTTCCCATAATTCATCCTGCCCAATATATGAATGGACTGCAGCTTGTCTTATCGATGTGCAACACCTGCTATCTTTCTAAGTTGTTGTTTTCTTCCTGAATTCTGGCCACTCTCCAGAATAGGCTCATGGATTTGTGTCCAAAATATGTACCACCTCCAAGCTCTGTGACATGGCCATGTACTGGATAGCTGAAGAGAATGGCGAGCATCTCAGAAAACTCAGATATCAGTGTGACCAGGAAAGTCTCAGTGCAGAAACCCTGCTTTGGGCCTTTTGCTTACTTATTGTTGTGTTGCACTGAATGTCAGGAAGGTCTTTGCCTCAGGCCACCCCTTTGTGAAGCCTGAAGAAAACAGTTTTCAAATGGAAATGAATGGGCCTCACCTGTGGCTCTTTATCAGCCTCTTGGACCTGTGTGTGGCTGTGACTTAGATTCTCAGCACATGATGGATCTTAAGAATGATCCCATTTGAGCTTCCAAAACCAAAATGGCAAAAAATGTCATTCATTGTGGATGAAGTCTCTTGCCTTCCTCTGTTAGGTTCCTGCACTCCATCAAATAACAATAGGGATTCTTTGGGTCAAATGAGTTCTTCAAAGCCCTGCAGAGGTGCTTGTGTTTTCGCATGACTCTAAATCACCTAAAGAATCGATACCTAAAATCAGTAGGCCTCAAATTGGAGAAACACAGAAGTATTAACGGCAGGCTTGTTTGTTCACTCCTGGTTCACAGAAACGGTGTCCAGGCTACCCTGACTTTAGGCAAATGAGGGGCAAACGAGCTGATTTTGGACACTGTCTTGGGCTGCGCCCCTCATGGAAACCTCCAGCCAGAGGTTAAGATGATTGACTATATGGAATAAGATGAAGGCCATGTGGGAGTGTTTTGGTTTTAATTTTGGTCATTTGTGTGGCATTGGAAAAAATGACTGGGTCCACGTGGGCTTGAACTCTGGTGTGATTCCCCTTAGAGACTGGGTTTTGGAACTGAACTCAGAGAAGCATTGCCATGAATTTTGTTAGGATTTTAAGAGGCCACGCATGAAAGTCCCTCTTGGAAACTGAGACCTAGGCCCCAGGTGGATTTCCACAGAGGCCTGGGAATCTCAGCAAGGATATCACATGATTTTATTCTTAAAGAAATGGCAGCCATAGTTGAGAGTCAAAACACACATGGACCTCACATTGTAGACCTCAATGGGCCTGGCCTAATGTGACCTTTTGTCCACTCTTTGGGAAGCCGTGCCTGTGAGAGTTCTCCAGAGATTTCATTGAAATGAGCTTCCTCACCATTTAATGTTTGCTGAATGAACTGAAACCCACAGTGCCTCCAACTTCATGCTTGAAAAATGGCTAGATAAATACCATGAAATTTTTGAAATTCCTATGACCAGGTGGCACTGGAGAAACATTGGATGTCCTGTTGCTGATCATGAGTATACCGGACAGTGCCTTGATTTACTGAGTTTCATGAAAATGGTGTAGAACATATTTGTGTATGCAAATATGTGCTACACAAAATCTTCCTACTCTCATTCACAACAATACCTTGACACTATCTTTGCCCCAAGTAAGACAAAATAAAAGAAGAAGAGTTAGAAAATCTGTGAATACATATCAGGAATGGAACATGATTGCGAGTTCACAATCTTGGAGGTGGTAGAGGAGTTTCCAAAAATAAGGGACAGTGTAAATATTGCACAAATATGGAGATGTGCCAGCCTAAAGACTTCTGGAGAACCTGCCTCTGAGGTTGGCCACTTAAAGTATATGTTGTTGTCAGGACCTATGGCTTCCTTTCTAGTGAGACCACCAAAGCTGGGTCTCCATCTATGTGACCTGCAGAACATGGTTTCTTATTTTCCAAAGAAAGTGAGGCAGCAAGGCTGAATTCTCTCTTTGTAAGTAAACTCTTGCCACTGAAGGCTAAGTGTGGCCCCGTGTGGACTGTGAAGCCATTTGATAATCCTCCACTTTTCATGGTGTTCTTGCTGCTGCACTGGGAGTTTGGTATTGGCTTCAGGAAATACAAGAAATTCAACTGGGTCACAGTGCTGGAGGGAGATCTGTCACGTGTTGTGCGTCAGGGTCTGCAGGAGAATGCACCAACCAGGCTTCTATCCCACATAGCTTGCCCCCTTGACCATAGCAACCTGATTCTGAACATTGACCTGAAACCTCTCCATTCAACAAGATGCCTTTACATACAAGGGTCTGCTGGCTGCACCATGTCAGTTACAAGCCTTTTGGCAGATCCACATAATCCCAACACAGAAGTTTTATCACAGACCTGCAAAACACTCCTCTAGGCCCACTACTCAACAGACTTTAACTTATTTGCATCACTGTTCTACACCATTTTCATGAAACCCAGTCAATCAAGGCACTGTCTGGTACACTCATGATCAGCAACAGGAAATTCAAAGTGTATCCAGTGACACCTGGTGATGGGAATTTCAAATTTTTATGATGTTTATCTAGCCATTTTTCAAGGATGAGGTTGGAGGCACTGTGGGATTTAATTCATTCTGGAAACATCAAATGGTGAGAAAGCCCATTTCAATGAAACATCTGGAGAACTCTCACAGACAAGACTTCCCAAAGAGTGGCCAAATGATCAAATGAAGCCAGGCCCATTGAGGTCTACAATGTGAGGTCCATGTGTGTTTTTACTCTCAACTATGGCTGTCAAGTCTTAAAGAATAAAATCATGTGATATTCTGGCTCAGATTCCCAGTGCTCTGTGGGAAGCCCCCTGGACCTAGATCTCAGTTTCCAAAGGCCACTACCATGTGTGGCCTCCAAAAATCCCAACACAATTCATGGCAATACATCTCTGCAGTAATTTCCAAACTCAGTCTCTAAGAAGACTCACACCAGAGTTCAAGCCAAGGTGGACCCAGTCATCTCTTCCATCAGCCAAACAAATGACCACAATTAAAACCAAAATACTCCCACATGGCTCTCAACTACTTCCACATAGACACTCATCATTACCTCTGGCTGGAAGTTTCCATGAGGGGCGCAGCTGAAGACAGTATCCAAAATATGCTCCCTACCCTCATTTGTCTAAAGTCAGGGTGGCTTGACAACCTATCTGTGAACAAGGAGTGATCAAATAGGCCTGCCATTAATACTGCTCTGCTTCTCCAATTTGAGCCTAATGTCTGTGGGTTTTAGATTCTTTATGTGAATTGGAGTCATGAGAAAATCCAAGCACCTATGGGCTTGCCTCTGCAGGGCTTTGAAAAACTTTTTGAACCAAAGGATACCTATTCTCACTTGATGGAAATCAGGAACCTTACAGAGGAAGGCGAGAGACTTCATCCACAAGACTTCTCTTTTTTCCATTTTGGTTTTGGATGCACACATGAGATCTTTCCTTAGATTCATCAGGTGGTGAGAATCTAAGTCACAGCCTCACACAGGGCCAAGAGGCTGATTCAGACACATCCCTTTCCATGGCAATTAAGCAAAGAGCCACAGGTGATGCTCATTATTTTCCATTAGAAAACTGTTTTCTTCAGGCTTCACAAAGGGGTGGACTGAGGCAAAGACCTTCCAGACATTCAGGGCAACGGAACAATAGGTAAACAAAAGGCCCAAATCAGTGTTTCTCCACTGACACTTTACTGGTCACACTGATATCTGAGTTTTCTGAGTTCCTCTCCATTCCCTTCATCTATCCAGTACAAGGCCATGTTACAGAGTTTGGAGGTGGTACATATCTTTTACACAAAACCATGAGCCTATTCTTGAGAGTGGCCAGAATTCAGGAAGAAAACAGGAACTTAGGAAGATAGCAGGTATTGCCCATTCATAAGGAAAGTCGTAGTCCATTCATAAATTTGGCAGGATGAATGCTGAGAAGCTTTCTACTAGACAGAACACATCCATTGATGCATTCTCTTTTCTAATGTCTATAACCACAGACACAGTGTGATACACAAACCCACAACCACACCCACAAAGGCAACACTTTCCTCCAAGTTGGTCTGTGACTATCCAGAGTGTCCTCTGACTGGTGGGCCATACTATGTTCCCCAAAATTGCTTGTTCTGTCTCAAATCTGCTTTCCTTTGCCAACTCTTGAAGTAGTCAGGAGTCAGCGGTGAGCCAATACCTGCTTTATCAGGAAAGAACCATCTTCAGAGCTTCCCTGGCATTTGGCCATCCTCACATCAGTAGGTAAGTGCCGTAGCCCGGCTGGCTGGGCAAAATAACCGGGGGGGTGACGAACAACTTGTGTAGACTGATGCAGCAGGCCTGGAAGCCGTTTATTGTTGAATAAGAGCGGTATTTATACATTTTACACAGCCTATCTAATTAGCATGAAATAGATACAGCAGTCAAACAATAAGGAATCTCCACACTTAATGACTCGCTTTTGTTACTTCACAAACCACTCCCTCTGGCATTTTGCCAGGCGCCATCCAGACTTCTATACAGGCTCTAACATTTCTCTGGCAAAATAACAGGTGCCAATCTGACTTGTTTACAGACGTTAACATTTCCCCCTTTTGTTTAATTTAAATAAGGACCATAGTGTTTTTTACAGAAACACCATAAATAACCTGCTAGAAACAAAGGGAGGATACAAAATGTTACAATACCAATCCAATTGATGGCTCCATGCAAGAAGCCCTTGGAAAACTTATACCAGCAATGACACCGTTAGCGAAGATACCGAGTTACAAGTTGTTGTAGATTACAGTCTGTTGTCTCAGTCCAGATAAAGCAGTGTCTCAATAGATTAACT
Organism: Callospermophilus lateralis; assembly: GCF_048772815.1. Lineage (NCBI taxonomy): Eukaryota > Metazoa > Chordata > Mammalia > Rodentia > Sciuridae > Callospermophilus > Callospermophilus lateralis. The sequence continues at coordinate 292,355 of NW_027515042.1, read as the reverse complement.
CAGAGTTCAGGTAAATCACAGTCCAGGTAAGTTCTCCAGGCAGCTAGCTTAAGTTGTAGTAGCAGAAACAGCGATAGCTCCGAAGTCTCCTCGGGTTCTCAGCCGAAGTTTCCTCCAGTTCTCAGCAACATTGTAAATTCTTCCACCTTTGTTTTCACCGGCACTTGGACGAAGGCAGGAACTCCGGATGGCTAAAGAAAATCCTGTAGCATTTCACTAAGAAAACAACCTTCTGAACAATTTTAGTACATTATCTCAAGGTTTTTTACATTTGAAATAAGCCTTAATAGTACTCATTACTCATCAGCCTGCAGGTGTGGGAGACCCATTGTAGTTACTGGCCTTGGAAATGATCAAACTTCAGGGATGCCAGTGGCATCTTCTGCCAGCTGTAGCATCCTGGGCAGCCCCAGATGGCCCCAGGGAGAGTCGTGGGCTCAAACTTCTTCCGGGCACAGGGACCAAAACCCTGCGAGACTGTGCCTCCAGGTCAGGTCTAGATTTGGGCTCACAGTGGTGATCCGCTCCCCCGGGCAGGGGGGCGGGGAAGAGCCCTCAACTGCCTCTTGGAAAATTCTTACTGCGCCATGATCGGCTTGGGCAGGTGGCAGCCGCCTTGTCATTTCACGCACCCTCCAGTATCGAAAAGTATTCAGTAATAGCCTTTTGCTGCAACTTTTTTCCTGATAATCCTTCTTCTTCTGAACTTTCTTTTTCTTTCTGACTAGAGTTTCTGGGCTTTTATCAACACATGCCCTAACTATTCTTGGTTCCACTGGGGTGCCTTTTTCTCTTATCAATTTACTTCTCACCCCTTCCATATTTTCATCACAAAGACAATACAACATTTCAAGACAAAACAAGACACAAACATACTGCATCAATCTTCTCCATTTTCTCGAAATGGTCATTTTTCCTATCACCCTATCTGCCTAGGGACGAGCAGATTGCTCCCGTCCTATCTATGGACAGAAAGCTTTTTTCGACCCTTACCCGTGAGTGTCCCAGGGCTCCCCGTAACGGGCCACCATCTGCCGCAGTCCCACTGCAGCAGAATAACCTGGGGGGTGACGAATAACTTGTGTATGTTGATGCAGCAGGAATGAGAGCCGTTTATTGTAAGATCTGAGCGATATTTATACATTTTACACAGCCTATCTCATTAGCATAAAATAGATACAGCAGTCAACCAATAAGGAATCTTCACACTTAATGGCTCGCTTTTGTTACTTCACAAACCACTCCCTCTGGCATTTTGCCAGGCACCATCCAGACTTGTTTACAGACTCTAACATTTCTCCAGCAAAATAACAGGTGCCAATCTGACTTGTTTACAGACCTTAACAGGTAAGAAGAAAGACTGACTCTGTCTTTGGTAAATTCAAACAAGTGAGACCACTGGGACTGGGATTGGTAATGGCTCTGGGTGCCTGGCTTCCTGGATCCCAAGTTCAGAGACTTTCATCACCAAGGAAGTGAGGTGTGGTCACTTCTTTCAGGAACTGAATGAGGTCACTGCCTTGGCTACCACTTTGTCCTAACAGTTGCTTCCAAGGGTTCCATGAGATGGAGGCTGCCCCTACTTCCTGTGACAATTTCATATGTTAGAATGGTATATCAACCATACGCACCTGGGAAGAGCTTTCCACACAGGCCTGGTTTGGTCTACTCTACATTAAGAAGAGTGAGGCTGATTCAGACACATTCCTTCATCCTTCCAGGTTGTTTGCCATGGAGATGTCTTTTGCTCTCTCAGGTCCTTCATAGCTGCCTACATCTTCTCCAGAGATCATTTCTGCACGTACCTTTGATGTTCTCAGCAGGTGGAAGATCCCATACATTCTTGTATTGTAAGACCAACACTGTCGCTGCTCTTCAGCAAAGTTAGATTGAGGGAACAGTGTATGATTAGTGTTATTAACATGTTCGATATGGGTTAGGAACCATTCTGCTGCATGAATAATGGTATTGGGAACCTGTGATATTTACAAGAATATAGAGGTGAAATATATGTACGAAAACAGAAATCTAAGTAAGATTTGAAGCCCAGAAGGTCATTTGTCCCTTGATTGGGATACTTAGCGTTGAATTACATTCTGCACAGATGTTTCAGATAAATCGATATACAATGGCATAGGACCTTTCACCTTGGATGATTGAATGTAGAAGAGAACATCCAGTCAAAAAGTGATAGTGGGTAGGATTAGGAAGATAGTCGGTAGGTTTAGGAAGAAGAATGAGTGTAGGATTTGGAACAAAAGTTCTTTAGAAGTAGGGTATCGCTAAGAGAGTGAATGTAAATATCAGCACATGTGACGAGGAAGTCACAATGATTAACTGGGGAAAATATGTAGGAAAGCAGATATCAATAGAGACATTACAAAATCAGGCAAAGTATAAAGTGAGTGACAGGATTAGACATTTTCAACATGGTTGAGTTTGAATATATAATCTTTGGAAGAAACAAATATGTAGTCACCAATAGGATTTTCATTTGAGAGCATTAGGCAACCTGGACATGGATGTTTTTAGTAATCCATGTTCACTTTCCATTTAGGTTTTGTACAATCATAAGTGTGACCTTTGCTTTTTGTGTCCAGAATATTACTGTGATAAAATGTATATGTAGATCAGGTGACATGAGTATTTCTTCCACCATTTCTGGGAGCTATATTTTGAGGACGTATAAATTAGTATTGGGGGTACAAAGAGGTGTACCTGTGTCTATGAATATAGAGATAATTCGTGAATAGACTGTACTGTGAATAAATAATATAACTGGTTCCACTTAAAATAATGGATTGAATTGATATCTGAAACTAAGTAAGAAATCTTATATTGATATAGAACCATTCATTCCAACCAGTTACACATCTAATGGTAATATTAGTGTTATGGTTTATTGTGACGGGTTTGTGAGTTTTGCTTCAAATGTGATAATGGAAATCGAAAATAATGTGTTTGGAAAGAAGTCTCATGAAAAGAGCAGTCAAGAAACATGGAGGAATACATGTGTTCTCAAGCAGGAAGTGATTGAAAGTGAAACAAATGCCTATAAATTTGCGAAATTTTGATGAGACATATATGCTATGATGTGCATAAACTGAAGAAATAGTAATGTACCAGTGTTGAATAAAAATGAACGTCAAAATGCACATCATGTCTACTTGCATTGATGTTCAACTGGGTCAGTTACTGTAGAAATATTAGGATTTTGGGGGGGGATTAATAATACAATTTATTTTAGCACTAGCATGCCACAGAATGTAGAGGAAAGATCAATGGATTTTTAGTTATAGCACTAATAATCTAACATTTAGTGACTATTTTGGATAGTCTAAAATTACATAAGGCTATGTAACATAATTTTTTTTATTTAACATTCATCAAAGCTTGGAATTTTCATAATATTTCTTCTTTTTTATTTTTTATTTTTTCAGTTGTTGATTGACCTTCATTTTGTTTATTTGTATGTGGTGCTGAGAATAGAACCATGTGCCTTACACATGCTAGAAAAGCATGTTACCACTGAGCCACAAACCCAGCCCCTCCACTTTTATCTTAACATCATACACTCATGTCCCTCTTCTTTACTCACTTTCTTCCCCATTTTCCCCCTTCTCTCCCTTCCTTTTTCGTTTCCTCTCCATATCTATTTTTCTCTCATGTCATTACAAACAGTAGTATGCTATGAAATTTAAGTTTAAGACTGTTTTTTATAGTCATTCTTTTTCTTGAGAAAATCTAAAAATTATAATCACCTGATAGATATATTACAATACATTTATTACACATATGTATCTATATTCATGCATATGCATTACATATATTATATATATATATACATATATATTTAAAAGTACTTTGATTTTCCTGTTAGAAATAATATAGACCAAGTCTTTCTTAATTCTCAATTCTTCCATAATTAACATCTTACAGTGAAAATCAAATAAACATATTTAAGTAAAAAGGTATCATTCTTATTTATCAATACTGATAATTTAAGGTTTTATATCACATTAACCTGTAATATGGCATATTAACTCTTATGAATTAGAGAAATTTTATTTGAACAACCTATTATTTAAGGACCATATGCACTGACATTTTAAATGGCGTTCTTGTGATTTCTATTTCTATCAATTGTGTATTAATTGCCAAATACTTATTTTAGTACTTTTCATGTTCATAATTGATATAAAGTCAATTGTTTAATTCTTCTTGTAAGTAGTTACTTATTACAGTAGGGACATTATTAATAATACAACATCTTTATAAGAAAAATGGTACAAATTTATTTTCATGCAAAATTAAGAATAATTGCATGCTCTAAATGTTTGATTGTTGATACTTATAATAAAGAGCTTTTGATGAGTCTCTTCCCCAGTAAAACATAAAATGCAAAGATAATGTCCAAATAAAGATAAGAAAAATACACATTATCAGCTAGAAACTATTAAATAAAAGATGAAAAGAACAATCCAACACATTGTACGAACTTGTCAGATGAGGTAGTATTCTGGAAGAATAGCCTAAGACTAGACCTTGTCCATGTCAAAATATTCACGAAAAAAATGAAGTATGAAAAGTGTAGAAAATGCTATGAATTTTTCATGAAGATAGGTGAATTATCCTTTCATCTCAATTTATGTGCATTTTCTGGTAAAATAAATTTGTGATATTTACAACTACACAAAACAAAGTTTCTGCATAGCAAAATGAATACATCTGAACCCATTTTTAGCTGATTTCTTCCCACTGAATTTTAAACCTTTATTTATTTATTTATTTATTTTTATTGGTTGTTCAAAACATTACAAAGCTCAAGATATATCATCTTTCATACATTTGACTCAATTGGGTTATGAACTCCCATTTTTTCCCCAAATACGAATTGTAGAATCACATCGGTTACACATTCACACTTTTACATAATGGCATATTAGTGACTGTTGTATTCTGCTACCTTTCCTATCCCCTACTATCCACCCTCTCCTCCCCTCCCATCTTCCCTCTCTACCTCATCTGCTATTGTTCAATTCTCTCCATTGTTTCCCCCCCACTTCCCCTCACAACATTTTATATGCGATTTTGTGTAACATTGAGGGTCTCCTACAATTTTCATAAGCTTTCCCTTCTCTCTCCCTTTCTCTCCCCCCATTCGTCTTTGTTTAATGTTAATATTTTCCTCATGCTCTTCCTCCCTGTTCTGCTCTTATTTGCTCTCTTTATATCAGAGAAGACATTTGGCATTTATTTTTTAAGGACTGGTTAGCTTCGCTTAACATAATATGCTCTAATGCCATCCATTTCCCTGCAAATTCTATGATTTTGTCATTTTTGTGCTGTGTAATACTCCATTGTGTATAGATGCCACATTTTTTTATCCATTAATCTATTGAAGGGCATCTAAGTTGGTTCCACAGTCTAGCTATTGTGAATTGTGCCGCTATGATCATTGATGTGGCAGTATCCCTATAGTACGCTCTTTTAAGATCCTCAGGGAACAGTCCAAGAAGGGTGATAGCTGGGTCAAATGGTGGATCCATTTCCAGCTTTCCCAGGAATATCCATACTTCTTTCAAAATTGGCCTCACCAATTTGCAGTCCCACCAGCAGTGTACAAGTGTACACTTTTCCCCACATCCTCGCCAACACTTATTGTTGTTTGACTTCATAATGGCTGCTCATCTTACTGGAGTAAGATGGTATCTTAAGGTGGTTTTGATTTGCATTTCTCAGACTGCTAGAGATGGTGAGCATTTTTTCATGTACTTGTTGATTGATTGTATGTCCTCCTCTGTGAAGTGTCTGATTAGGTCCTCGGCCCATTTGTTGATTGGGTTATTTGTTATCTTATTGTTTAATATTTTGAGTTCTTTGTATATTCTGCATATTAGGGCTCTATCTGAAGTGTGAGGGGTAAAAATTTGTTCCCAGGATGTAGGCTCTCTATTTACCTCTCTTATTGTTTCTCTTCTTGAGAAAAAAACTTTTTAGTTTAAGTAAGTCCCATTTGTTTTTTTCTTGTTATTAACTCTTGGGCTATTGATGTCTTATTAAAGAATTTGGAGCCTGACCCCACAGTATATAGATCGTAGCCAACTTTTTCTTCTATGAGACGCAGTGTCTATGATTTGATATCTAGCTCCTTGATCTATTTTGATTTAACTTTTGTGCATGGTGAGAAAACGGGATTCAGTTTCATTTTGTTGCATATGGATTTCTAATTTTCCCTGCACCATTTGTTGAAGATGCTATCCTTCATCCATTGCATGTTTATAGCCACTTTATCAAATATAAGAAAGTTGTAATTTTGTGGATTGGTTTCTCTGTCCTCCATTCTATACCATTTGTCCACCTGCCTGTTTTCATACCAGTACCACACTGTTTTTGTTACTATTGCTTTGTAGTAAAGTTTGAACTCTGGTATCGCTATACCTCCCGATTCACACTTCCTGCTTAGAATTTCTTTTGCTATTCTGTGTCTTTTGTTTTTCTATATGAATTTCATGATTGCTTTATCATTTCTACAAGAAATGCCATTGGGATTTTGATTGGCATTGCGTTAAACCTGTATAGAACTTTGGGTAATTTCGCCATTTTGATGAATTTAGTTCTGCCTATCCATGAACAGGGTACATTTTTCCATCTTCTAAGATCTTTTTCTATCTCTCTCTTTAGGGTTCTGTGGTTTTCACCTCTTTTGTTAGGTTGATTTCCAAGTATCTTATTTTCTTTGAGGATATTGTGAATGGAGTGGTTTTCCTCATTTCAATTTCAGAAGTTTTGTTGCTGATATACAGGAATGCCTTTGATTTATGCGTGTTGGTTTTATATCCTTCATTTATTAACTCTAGCAGTTTCTTTGTAGACCCTTTTGGGTCTGTTAAATATATTACCATGTCATCCACAAATAGCGATAATTCAAGTTCTTCTTTTCCTATTTTTATGCCTTTAATTTCTTTTGTCTGTCTAATTTCTCTGGCTAGTATTTCAAGAACTAAATTGAATAGAAGTGGTGATAGAGGGCATCCCTGTCTTGTTCCAGATTTCAGAGGGAATGCCTTCAGTTTTCTCCATTTAGGATGATCCTAGCCTGAGGTTTAGCATATATAGCTTTTACAATGTTGAGGTAAGTTCCTGTTATTTCTAGTTTTTCTAGTGTTTTGAACATAAAGGGATGCTGAACTTTGTCGAATGTTTTTACTACATCTATCGAGATGATCATATGGTTCTTGTCCTTAAGTCTATTGATGTGGTGAATAGCATTTATTGATTTCCGTATATTGAACCAGCCTTGCATTCCGGGGAAGAATCCTACTTGATCATGGTGCACAACTATTTTGATATGCTTTTGGATTCAATTCACACGGATTTCATTGAGAATTTTTGCATCCAAGTTCATTAGAGATATTGGTTGTAGTTTTCTTTTTTGAAGTGTCTTTGTCTGGTTTTGGGATCAGGGTGATTTTGGACTCCGAGAATGAATTTGGAAGCGCTCCTTATTTTTCTATTTCTTGATATAGCTTGAAAAGTATTGGTACTAATTCTTCTTTGAAGGTTTTTTTGAACTCTGCTCTATACCCATCAGGTCCAGGGCTTTTTTTGGTTGGTAGTATTTTGATGGCTTCTTCTATTTCTTCCTTTGTTTTTGGTCTGTTTAAATTGTGTGTGTCTTCCTGACTGAATCTGGGCAGATCGTATGACTTAAGAAATTTGTCGATATTTTAACTATCTTCTATTTTATTGGAATATAGGGTTTCAAAATACTTTCTAATTATCTTCTGTATTTGTGTACTGTCTGTTGTGATATTGTCTTTTTCATTCCATATGTTAGTAATTTCAGTTGTCTCTCTTCTTCTCATCCTTAGCATGGCTAAGGGCCTGTAAATCTTATTTATTTTTTCAAAGAACCAACTTTTAGTTTTATCAATTTTTTCAATGTTTTTTTTTGTTTCAATTTCGTTGATTTCTGCTCTAATTTTAATTATTTCTTGTCTTCTACTACATTTGCTGTTGTTTTGCTCTTCCTTTTCTAGGTTTTTGATGTGTACTGTGAGTTTATTTATTTGTTGTTTTATTCTTTTTTTGAGGAAAGAACTCCAAGAAATGAATTTCGCTCTTAAAACTGCCTTCTTTGTGTCCCATAGATTCCAGTACGATGTGTCTGTATTGTCATTTGATTCTAAAAATATTTTTATCTCCTCCTTTATGTCTTCTGTAACCCATTGATCATTCAGTAGAATATTGTTCATTTTCCATGTGATGTAGGATTTTTCCTTCCTTCTTTTATCATTGATTTCCAGTTTCATTCCATTATGATCAGATATGGTGCATGGTATTTTCTCCACGCCTTTATATTTACTAAGAGTTGCCCAATGGCATAATATATGGTCTAACTTGGAGTAGGATCCATGTGCTGCTGAGAATAAAGTGTATCCACTTGATGATGGTTGATGTATTCTATATATGTCGGTTACGTCAAGGTTATTGATTGTGCTGTTGAATTCTATAGTTTCTTTATTCAGTTTTTTATAGAGGATCTGTCTAATGGCGAGAGCGGTGTGTTGAAGTCACCCATAATTATTGTGTTGTAGTCTATTTGACTCTTGAACTTGAGGCGAGTTTGTTTTATGAGCATTGCAGCTCAATTGTTTGGTGCATACCAATTGATAATTGTTATGTCTTGTTGGTGGATGGTTCCTTTTAACAATATATAGTGTCCTACTTTATCCCTTTTGATTAATGTAGGTTTGAAGTTGATTTTATATGATATGAGTATGGCCACTCCTGCTTGCTTCCGAGGGCCATATGAGTGGTATGATTTTTCCCAACCTTTCACTTTCAGCCTGTGTATGTCTTTACCTTTCATATGAGTCTCTCGAAGGCAGCATATTGTTGGATTTATTTTTTTGATCCAGGTTACTAGCCTATGTCTCTTGATTGGTGAGTTCAGATTTTTAACATTTAAGGTTACAATTGAAATATGATTTGTACTTCCAGTCATGTTTATTTATTTATTTATTTTAATTTGGGTAGTTTTTACTTTTTGGTTTTTTTCTTACCCCTTTACTGAGATACCTCCCGCTGTTAGTTTTGGGCACTATTTTTCAATTCCTCTTCTTGTAGTATTTTGCTCAAAATGCTTTGCAGTGCTGGTGTTCTGTCTGCGAATTCTTTTAGCTTTTATTTATCAGGAAGGACTTAATTTCATTGTCAAATCTGAAGCTTAATTTTGTTGGATACAGTATTCTTGGTTGGAATCCATTATTTTTCAGTGTTTGAAATACATTGTTCAAAGATCTTCTCGCTTTCAATGTCTGTGATGAAAAATCAATTGTTAACCTTATTGGTTTACCCCTGAATGTTATCTGCCTACTTTCTTTCGTAGCTTTTAATATTCTCTCCTTGTTCTGTATGTTGGCTATCTTCATAATTATATGTCTTGGAGTTTGTCTATTATGGTTTTGAATGTTTGAGGTCCTGTAGGCTTCCAGGATATGGCAATCCATTCCATCTTTCATCTCTGGGAAGTTTTCTAGAATTATTTCATTTAATATGTTGTTCATTCATTCGGTTTGAATTTCTATGCCTTCTTCTATCCCGATGACTCCCAATTTTGTTTTTTTTATGACATCCCATATCTCTTGAATAGTTGCTCATGGGATTTAAGCATGTTTTCTGTGTTGACTATATTCTTTTCAAGTTGACAAACTTTGTCTTCATTATCTGATGTTCTGACTTCTACTTGATCTAGTCTGTTTGTAATATTCTTGTTTGAGTTTTTAATTTGGTTTATAGTTTCCTGCATTTCTAGAATTACTGTATGATTTTTTAAAAGATCTCTATCTCCTGGTAAAGCTTGTTCTTTGCCATTTGAATTTGTTTGTTTAATTCATTTTCAAAATGTACTTTTATCCTTAGACTTGCTGCCTCATGTCTTCTCTCTTATTCCTTTCCATCTGAGTTAGGTATGACTTAAGTTTTTTCCCTATCCCTGTTTCTGATGCTTCTAGGTTCTCCTGTAGTAATAAGTTGTCCTTCATTGTTTGTACACCTTGTTTTCCCTTGTTTTTTCATGATGTTCACGTCATTTTCCAGCTCTATTTGATTGCTGTGTTTCTGCTCTCTTCCATAGATTTGTTATGGGTTTATATATCTCTGTTTTCTCTCCTTTGTGTTGGTAGACTATGCCTGCTTAAGTGGATTCCGCTGTTAAGGAATTCTGACGGCCGAGCTCCAGTGATGTCACCTCTCTGCTGTGGTGGGCCCCAGGCTCCTTGCCGGAGGGTCCGAATTGGGTGGGTGGACTGGATTGTCTCTGGTTGGTTTCAGCTCCCGGTCGCTGGCAGGCCGGCAGTCTCCAGCCACCCAGTAGCGCGGGCAGCTTGTGGTCTGTCTTCAGCTGGTGGGTGATCTCTAGCCACACAGTTGCGCGTTCGGTCGCCGGCAGGCGCGCGTTCTCCAGCCGTCAAGACATAGCGTCAGCAGGTGGGCTGGCGCCAGCAGGAAGGTGGTCTCCCGTTGCCCAGTCACACTGGCAGTGGGCCGGCGTTCTCCAGCCAGCCAGTCAGGAGGGCCTGGCCTCTAGTCCCCTGGTTTATCCTGCTAGTCCTGATTTCTCCTGCTAGACCAGATTTCTCCTGAGTGATGCTTCTCTGCAGCTCAAACTGTTCTCTGGGTCTGCCGTTTGTTGGGTGGGGAGGGTGTCTATTGGGAACCCTGGAACTCTATTGTTTTAATTTTTTTCGCTTGCCCATCGCCCCGCACTGGCTAGACAAGTTTCATTTTTGCCTCTGAAGGGAAGGGGAGATGAAGGTCAGGTGCCTCTAGTTTTCCCCCAGTCTTTATGCAGACTTGCTCTGATTATTCCTCCCCCAAAAGCCTAGGAGATATTTTATGCAAATTCCCCTCTGTATGTGAGATGAGCTGAGAAACACACACCTGTTTTATTCTTGCAATCTGTCAGGGAGTGGTGGTGGTTACTTCAGCTCTCCAAGATGGTGGCTGTTGGTTTCCTTTGTGGAGTTTCTGCTTTGGGGCATAGAAATGTACTGCTAACTTCCCCGTCTGAAATCCCGAATTCAGCTGGGGGCTCAGTGGATGCTCAGCCAGCAGGATTCCACAGAATCCGCAGCAACGTTTCTCCCTGCTTGCTGGTCGCTTCTGGGTGGTGCCTCACCATTTGTAGACACAGGGCCGGTCACGCGGATCAATCAGAATGGATCTCCAGTTGCACAAGTGGCTTGTGTTTGAGACTCAATTACCGGACCTCGGTGGTGGAAATCATTCTTCTAGGTTTCGGTAAACACCCATTTTCCTGTAAGATCCTAACAAGATAGTTTTTCATTGCTCAAACTCGTTATTCACTTGCGCAGTGGCAGGGTACACTGGGTGTGATACACTGTCTTCACAGCCATCTTGCAATGCCGAAATATTAGGATTTGGATGCACCATTTACTGAAAACTGTTTCAGTACTAGGAAAAAATATGTATTTCAGGTGGATGAATATTTCTGAGAATAATTTTTTAAAAATTGGATTATAAATCCACATACATGAATATGAATGAATTTAGGGAGTGCAAAATAAGACACAAATATTTCATATTTTGAAAAATCTGGAGAGTATATATATATATATATATATATATATATATATATATACACACACACACACAGAGAGACATTAAAAACTAGCAATATATATGCCAATCAAAATTCATCATGAAATACATATCATCCACAGACCCAAAAATATTCATATACTGAACATGGATTTATGTATAATGTTGTTCAACTAGGAGGCTTACCCATAGGTTGAATTTTCAGTTCCAACAGCATTTAGGAGGAGTGATCTCTTCTCACAATTTGTATTTGCCAAGTCAGTCACCTCACAAAAATGTACGTGTGATACCAGGTACAATTCTATATGTGCATATAAAATTACATGTGCTGAATAGGCTACAGAGAAAAGGAGACAGGAATTCACATATTTGTTAACTTTCAAAACACACGGAGAACTATTTCAACAAAAAAAATGACTAGATTTATAACTCCTACCCTATATAATGCAAAAGGCAATTCCAACTATACACCATGCCTCCTCTGAACTGCTTGTATTTCTATTCTGTTTTGGTTATTATTCTCTATCATATTACGATTAGTAGTCAGAGTCTAGTATGGTAGGGGTTAGAGTCAGGGATTCAGTATTTCGAATGGAAATTTGGAAAATGTATCCAATGTGTATGCAAATATGTGCCACACAAAATCTTCCCACTCCTCCAGAACAATGGCTTGACATTATCTTCGCCCCAAGTAAGACATAATTAGAGGAGAAGAATTAGAAAATCAGTGAATACTTCTCTGGAATGTAATATGCTAAGAAGTTCACTACCTTGAAGGTGGTACAGGAGTTTCCAAAAGTAAGGGACAGGGTGAACACTCCATAAACATGGAGCTCTGCTGGCCTAAAGACTTCTTGAGAAATTTCCTCTGAGATTGGGCACTTGAAACATATGTTGTTATGAGGAGCTTTAGCTTCCTTTGTACTGAGATCATCAAAGCTGGGTCTGCACCTATGTGACCTGTAAAACATAGTTTCTTATTTTCCAATTAACATGAGACACCAGTCCTGAATTTGATCTTTGTAGGTAAACTGTGGCCACTGGGTTCTAAGTGTCTCCCTGTGTGGACTGTGAAGCCATTTGTTCATCCTCCAATTTTCATGGTGTTTCTTGCTGCTGTATTTGCTTATGAAGTAAAAAAAAGATCACCTGGGACACAGTGCTTGAGGGAGTTCTGTCACGTGTGGTGGGTCAGGGTCTGCAAGAGAATATACCAACAATGCTTCTATTCCACATAGCTTTTCCCCTTGACCACAGCAACATAATTCTCAACATTGCCCTGAAACCTCTCTATATAACAAGATACCATTACATATAAGGGTCTGCTGGCTGCACCATGTCAGTCACAAGGCATTTGGAAGCCAATGGATGATCAACATGGCCCCACCACAGATGTTTTATCACACACCTCCCCTCCTCTGATCTAGGCCCACTACTCAGCAGGCTCCAATTTACTGGCATCTCTGTTATACACCATTTTGATGAAACCTAGTCAATCAAGGCACTGTCTGGTATACTCATGATCAGCAACCGGTTTTCCAAATTTTCTCCAGTGCCACCTGGTCATGGAAATTTCAATAATTTTATTGTATTTATCTAGCCATTTTTCACGGATGAAGATGGAGGCACTGTGGATTTCAATTTGTACAGGAACCATTAAATGATGAGAAACCTCATTTCGATGAATGCTCTGTAGAACTGTTAAAGACAAGGCTTCCCAGGGAGTGGCCAAAAAGTCACATGAAATCAGACCCATTGAGGTCTACAATGTGAGGTCCATGTGTGTTTTGACTGTCACCTATGCCTACCAAGTCTTTCAGAAAAAAAAAATCATGTGGTATACTGGCTGAGATTCCCAGTGCTCTGTGGAAAGCCACCCTGGGCCTAGATCTCAGTTTCCAAGGGAGACTCTCATGCGTGCCCTCCTAGAATCCCAACACAATTCATGGCACAAGTTCTCTGAGATCAGATCCAGAATGCACTCTCTAAGTGTAATCACACCAGAGTTCAAGCCCATGTGGACCCAGGCATCTCCTTTAACAGCCACATAATGACCACAATTAAACCAAAACACTCCCACATGGCCCTCATCTTTTTCCATATAGATACTCATCATAACCTCTGGCTGGAGGTTTCCATGAGGGGCACATTCCAAGACAGTGTCCAAAATAAGCTCCCTTGCCCCTCATTTGCCTAAAGTCAGGGTGGCCTGGACATACTTCCTGTGAACCCGGAGTGATCAAATAGGCATGCCGTTAATACTGCACCGCTTCTTCAATTTGAGGCCTACTGAGTTAGAGGTATAGATTCTTTATGTAAATTAGAGTCATGAGAAAACCCAAGCACCTTTGCAGGGCTTTGAAGAACTCAATTGACAAAAAGGATCCCTATTCTCACTTGATAGAGGTCAGGAACCTCACAGAGGAAAGCGAGACTTTATCCACAATGACTGGTGTATTTGCCATTTTGGTTTTGGATGCACACATGGGATCTTTCTTTAGATCCATCTAGTGCTGAGAATCTAAGCCACAACCTCACACAGGGCCAAGATGCTAATTCAGACACATCCCTTTCCAAAGCAATTAAGCAAAGAGCCACAGGTGATGCCCAATCATTTCCATTTGAAAACTGTTTACTTCAGGCTTCACAAAGGGGTGGCCAGAGCAAGAACTTCCTGACATTCAGTTCATCAGAACAATATATAAGCAAAATGCCCAAAGCAGGGTTTTTCCACTGAGATTTTCCTGGTCACACTGATATCTGAGTTTTTTGAGATGCTCGCCATTCCCTTCAGCTATCCAGTACATGGCCATGTCACAGAGCTTGGAGGTGGTATATATGTTGGACACAAAACCATGATCCTATTCTGGAGAGTGAACAGAGTTCATGAATAAACCTGGAAATTAGGAATGTATTAGGTTATGCCCATCTTTAAGTAAAGCCGCAAACCATTCATAAATTGGGCAGGATGAAATGGGAAGCTTTCTACTAGACAGGACACATCCATTGATGCACTCTCTTTTCTAATGTCTACAACCACGGACACCATGGGATACACAGACATAGAAACACTCTCCTTTTCAAACGACTTACGAGAAACAGTTCACTCCAAACCAAACAAACCACCTTTTTTTCCTATTCTCACAACATGAGACAAAATCACAAACTCACAACCACACCCACAAAGGCACCTTTTTACCCTAAGTAGGTCTGTGACTCTATGGAGTGTCCTCTGACTGGTGGGCCACACAATGTTCCCCCGAAATGTCCTGTCCTGTCTCAGATATGGTCTCCTTGGCCATCTCTATGAAGTTGTCAGGAGCCAGCGGTGGGCCACTATCTGCTTTTTCAGGAAAGGCCCCTCTTCAGAGCTCTCTTGGCTTTTGGCCATTCTAACATCAGTAGGTACAAAGAAAGACTGACTCTGTCCTTGGTAATTCCAAACAAGTGAACCCACTGGGACTGGTACTGGGACTGGCTCTGTGTGCCTGGCTTCCAGGATCCTAAGTTCAGAGAGTTCCATCACCAAGGGAGTAAGGTGAGGTCACTTCCTTCAGGAACTGAATGAGGTCACTGCCTTGGCAAACACTTTATCCTAACAGTTGCTTCCAAGTGTCTCATTAGATGGAGGCTTCCCCTACTTCCTGTGAAACATTCACAAGTTAGAATGGTATATCAACCATAGGAACCCGGTAATTGCTCTCCACACAGGCCTGGTTTGGTCCATCTCGTCTACATTGAGAAGAGAGGTTCTGATTCAGACACATCCCGTCATCCTGACCAGGTATTTTGCCATGGAAGATTACTTTTGCTTTCTCAGGTCCTCCATAGCTGACTACATATTCTCCAGGGATCATTTCTGCATTGAACTTGTGGTTCTCAACAGGTGAAAGATCCCCTACATTCCTGTATTGTAAGACCAACTCTGTCCCTGCTCTTCTTTAAATTTACATTGAGGGAACAGTGTATTGTTAGGGTTAATAAAATGTTTGATTTGGGTTAGAAATCATTTTGCTGGATGAATAATGGTATTGGGAACCTGCGATATTTTTAAAAATATAGAGGTGAAATATATAAATGAAAAAAGAAAGTCTAGGTAATTTTGAAGCCCAGAGGGGCAATGGGCCCTTCATTGGGATACTTAGCTTTGATTTACGTTGTGCACAGATATCTCAGATAAATCGATATACAATGGCATAGGACCTTGTTCCTTTTATGATTAAAATTCGAAGAGAACATCCAGTCAAAAAGGGATAGTAAGTAGGATTAGATAGATATTCGGTAGGTTAACAAAGAAGAGTGAGTATAGGATTTGGAACAAAAGTGCTTTAGCAATAGGGTTTGGGTTAAAGTGTGAAAGTAAATATCAGCACACTTGAAGGGTCAGTCACAATGATGAACAGTGGAAAATATGTAGGAAAGCAGATATCAATAGAGATATTACAAAATCAACAAATGGGCCAAGGACCTGAACAGACACTTCTCAGAAGAAGACATAAAATCAATTAATAAGTACATGAAAAAATTCTCACCTTCTCTAGCAGTCAGAGAAATGCAAATCAAAACCACCCTAAGATACCATCTCACTCCAGTAAGATTGGCAGCCATTAGGATGTCAAACAATAATATGTGCTAGCGAGGATATGGGGAAAAGGGTACACTTGTACATTGCTGGTGGGACTGCAAAATGGTGCGGCCATTATGGAAAGCAGTATGGAGATTCCTGGGAAAGCTGGGAATGGAACCACCATTTGACCCAGCTATCGCCCTCCTCGGACTATTCCCTGAGGACCATAAAAGAGCATGCTATAGGGATACCGCCACATCAATGATCATAGCAGCACAATTCACAATAGGCAGACTGTGGAACCAACCTAGATGCCCTTCAATAGATGAATGGATAAAAAATAATGTGGCATCTATACACAATGGAGTATTATGCAGCACTAAAAAATGACAAATTCATGGAATTTGCAGGGAAATGGATGGCATTAGAGCAGATTATGCTAAGTGAAGCTAGCCAATCCTTAAAATACAAATGCCAAATGTCTTCTTTGATTTAAGGAGAGCAATTAAGAACTGAACAGAGGGAAAGAGCATGAGGAAAATATTAACATTAAACTGAGACAAGTGATGGGAGGGAAAGGGAGAGAGAAGGGAAATTGCATGGAAACGGAAAGAACCCTCATCGTTATACGAAATCACATATACGAGGTTGTGAGGGGAAAGGGGGGGAAGGGAGAGAACGGAACAACAACAGATGAGGTAGAGAGGGAAGATGAAAGGGGAGGGGAGGGGGGATAGTAGGGGATAGAAAAGTCAGCAGAATACAACAGTCACTAATATGGCATTATGTAAACATTGTGAATGTGTAACTGATGTGATTCTGCAATCTGTATTTGGGGTAAAAATGGAAATGCATAACTCACTTGAATCAAATGTATGAAAGATGAAAAAAAAATTAAAAAAGTACTAAATTGGCTCATCGTAACAATAAAAAAAGAGATATTACAAAATCAGGCAAAGTATAAAGTGAGTGATATGATTAGATATTTGCAACAGGGTTGATTTTGAATATATAATCTTAGGAAGAAACAAATATGTAGTCACCAATAGGATTGATATTTGAGAGCATTAGGCAACCTGAACATGGAAGTAATCCATGTTCACTTTCCATTTAGGCTTTAGTACAATAATAAGTGTGAACTTTGCATTTTGTGTCCAGAATATTACTGTGATAAAATGTATATGTAGATTAGGTGACATGAGTATTTCTTTCACCATTTCTGCGAGTAATATTTTGAAGACATATACATAAGTATTGGTTGTACAAAAAGCTGTACCCTGTGTCTATGAATATACAGATAATGCATGAATAGACCATACTGTGAATAAATAGTATAGCTGGTTCCACTTTAAATAATGGATTGAATTGATATTCACAAAGGAGTGGTCTGAGGCAAAAACCTTCCTGAAATTCAGGGCAACAGAACAATAGGTAAACAAAACGCACAAAGCAGGGTTTCTCCACTGAGACTTTCCTGTTCACACTGATATCTGAGTTTTCTGAGATGCTCGCCTTTCCCTTCAGCTATCCAGTACATAGCCATATCACATAGCTTGGAGGTAGTACATATCTTGGACACAAAACAATGAGGCAATTCTGGAGAGTGTCCAGAATTCAGGATGTAAACAGAAACTTTGAAAGATAGCAGGTGTTTCCCTTCAATAAGGAAAGCTGCAGTCCATTAATAAATCAGGCAGGATGAATGTTGCGAAGCTTTCTCCTAGACAGGACACATCCATTGATGCATTTTCTTTTCTAATGTCTACAACCACGGACAGAGTGGGATACACAGACATAGAAGCACTCGCCTTGTCAAAGGACTTACTAGAAACAGTCCACGCCAATTCAAACAAACAGCCTTTCTTACATCTTCTCAGAACTTGAGAAAAAACCATACACACACCTACACCCACAAAGGCACCTCCTTTGTGGAGTGTCCTCTGAATGGTGGACCATACTATATTCCCCCAAAATGGCCTGTTGTATCTCAAATCTGGTCTCCTTGGCCAACTCTGTGCAGTTGTCAGGAGCCAGCGGTGAACCAATACCTGCTTTCTCAGAAAGGTCTTTCTTCAGAGCTTTCCTGGCATTTGGCCATTCTCACATCTGTTGGTACTAAGAAAGACTGACTCTGTGCTTGGTAAATTGAAACAAGTGAGACCACAGGGACTGGGACTGCGACTGGCTCTGGGTGCCTCTCTTCCTGGATCCCAAGTTCAGAGAGTTCCATCACCAAGGAAGTGAAGTGAGGTCACTTCCTTCAGGAACAGAATGAGGTCACTGCCTTGGCAACCTCTTTGTCCTAACAGTAACTTCTAAGGGTCCCATGAGATGGAGTCTGTCCCTTCTTTCTGTCACACTTTCACAAGTTAGAATGGTATATCAACCATAGGCACCTGGGAAGAGCTCTCCACACAGGCCTGATTTGGTCCATCTTCTCTACATTTAGAAGATAGAGGTTGATTCAGACACATCCATTCATCTTGACCAGGTTGTTTACCATAAAAGATGACTTTTCTTCTCTCAGGTCCTTCATTGCTGCCTATATCTTCTCCAGGGATCATTTCTGCATGGACCTTTGATGTTCTCAGAAGGTGGAAGATCCCCTACATTCCTGTATTGTAAGACCAACGCTGTCCCTCCTCTTTTGTAAAGTTAGATTGAGGGAACAGTGTATGTTTAGGGTTAATAACATGTTTTTTTTGGGTTAGGAATCTCTCTGCCCCATGAATAATGGTATTGGGAACCTGTGATATTTACAAGAATATATAGGTGAAATGTAAGTATGAAAACAGAAATCTAGGTAAGATTCGAAGTCAGAAGGGCATTGGGTCCTTGAGTGGGATTCTTAGGTTTGAATTATGTTCTGCATATATGTCTCCGACAAATTGAAATACAATGGTTTAGGACCTTATACCTTGGATAATTAATTGTCGAAGAGAACATCGAGTCAAAAAGCAATAGTCAGTAGGATTAGGAAGATAGTCAGTAGGTTTAGAAATAAGAGTGAGTTTAGGATTTAGACCAAAATTTCTTTAGCAATAGGGTCTCGGGTAGACATTGAATGTAAATATCAGCATATGTGAAGTGTCAGACACAATGATGAACTGGGGAATATATGTAGGAAAGCAGATATCAATAGAGATATAAGGAAATCAGGCAAAGTATAAACTGAGTGATAGGATTAGACATTTTCAACAGGCTTGAAGTTGAATATATAATCTTAGAAAGAAACAAATATGTAGTCACCAATAGGATTTACATTTGAGAGCATTAGGCAACCTGGATATGGTTGTTTTTAGTAATCCATGCTCACTTTCCATTTAGGCTTTGATACAATCATGAGTATAACCTTTGTTTTTTGTGTCCAGAATATTACTGTGATAAAAAAAGAAATATATATATATATATATATATATATATATATATATATATATATATATATATATATATATATTGATAGATAGATAGATAAGGTGACATGTTTATTTCTTCTACCATTTTTGGGAGCAATGTTTTGAAGAGGTATAAATTAGTATTGGGGGAACAAAGAGGTGTACACTGTGTCTATGAATATAGAGATAATGCATTAATAGACCATACTGTGAATAAATAGCATACCTGGTTCCAACTTTAATAATGGATTGAATTGAAATGTGAATATGTACAGGAAATCTTATATTGATATTCACACATTCATTCCAACCACTTATACATCTAATGGTAATATTAATGTTATGGTTTATCTTGAAGAGTGTGTGAGTTTAGCTTCAAAATTGATTATGGAAATCGAAAATAATGTGTTTGGAAAGAAGTCTCATGAAAAGACCAGTCAAGTAACATGGAGGAATACATGTGTTCTGAAGCAGGAAGTGATTAAAAGTGAAACAAATTCCTATAAATTTCTGAACTTGTGAATGAAATATATAACCTATGATGTGCAAAAACTGAAGAAATAGTAATGTACCAGTGTTGAATTAAAATGAATGTCAAAATAGACATCATGTCCCATAAGAATATACTTGCATTGATGTTAAACTGGGTCAGTTACTGTAGAAATATTAGGATTTGTAAGCACCATTGACTGAAGTTAGTTTTCAGCACTGGGAAACAAATATGTATTTCAGGTAGATGATTATTTCTGAGAATAATCTTGTGAAAAGTTGATTATAAATCCACATACATGAACATGAATGAATTTACGGAGTGTATATAAGACAAATATATTTCATATTTTATAAAATCTGTAGAGTGTATGTATATATATATATATATATATATATATATATATATATAGACAAAAAAACACAAAAATTCATTCTAAAGTATCAATATATATATATGCCAATCGTAATTCATCATGTAATATATATCACCCTCAGATGCAAAAATATTTATTTTACTAAACATGGGTTTATGTATAATATTGTTCTAATAGGAAGCTCACCCATAGTTTGGATTTTCAGTTCCAACAGCGTTTAGGAGGACTGATCTCTTCTTACAATTTGTTTCTGCCAAGTCAGCCAACTCATAAAAATATACGTGTGATACCAAGTAGGAATCTATATGTGCATATAAAAAGTACATGTGCTGTGTAGGCTACAGAGAAAGGGAGACAGGAATTCACATATTTGTTAACTTTAAAAACGCATGGAGAGAGCTGGGGATGTGGCTCAAGTCGTAGCGCGCTCGCCTTGCATGCGTGCGGCATGGGTTCGATTCTCAGCACCACGTGCAAACAAAGATGTTGTGTCCGCTGATAACTAAAAAAATAAATATTATAGAATTCTCTCTCTCCTCTCTAACTCTCTCTTTAAAAAAAAACACATGGAGGACTATTTCAATTAAAAATTGAGTAGATTTATAAAACCGACCCTTTATCATGCAAGAGGGAAGTCCAACTGTACACCATGCCTCCTCTGAACTGCTTGTATTTTCATTTTTTTTGTTTATTTTTCTCCATCATATTAGGATTAGTAGTCAGAGTCTAGTAGGGTATGAGTTAGTGTCAGGGATTCAGTATTTCGAATGGAAAATTGGAAAATGGATCAATGTGTATGCAAATGTGTACTACAAAAAAATTTTCCCACTCTCATTCAGAACAATGCCTTGACATTACCTTCACCCCAAGTAAGACACAATTAGAGGAGAAGAGTTAGAAAATCTTTGAATACATATCTGAAATTGAAAATGCTTAGGGTTCACAACCTTGGAAATTGTAGAGGAGTTTCCAAAAGTAAGGGGCAGTGTAAAAACTCTACAAACATGGAGATTTGCCTGCCTAAAGACGTCTGGAGAAACTGTCTCTAGGTTGGGCACTTGAAATATATGTTTTTGTGAGGATCTTTAGCTTCCTTTCCAGTGAGACCATCAAAGCTGCGTCTTCATCTCTGTGATCTGGAGGACATGGTTTATAATTTTCCAATAAACATGAAGCAGCAGTGCTGAATTCTCTCTTGTATGTAAACTGTGGCCACTGGGGGCTAAGTGTCTCCCCATATGGACTGCGAAGCCATTTTATCATCCTCCACTTTTCCTAATGTTTCTTCCTGCTGCACTCGGAGTTTGGTATTTGCTTCACGAAATACAAGGAGTTCAACTGGGACAGAGTGTTGCCGCGAGTTCTGTCACGTGTGGTGGATGAGGGTCTGCAGGAGAATGCACCAACAGGGCTTGTATACCACATAGGATGCCCCCTTGACCATAGCAACCTGATTCTGAACATTGCACTGAAACCTCTCCATATAACAAGTTGCCTTTACATATAAGGGTCTGCTGGCTGCACCATGTCAGTCAAAAGCCATTTGGAAGCCAATGGCAGATCCACATGGCCCCACCTCAGATGTTTTATCACACATTTGCTCACCACTGCTCCAGGCCCACTACTCAGCAGGATCCAAATTATTGAGATCTCTGTTCTACACCATTTTCATCAAAACCAGTCAATCAAGGCACTGTCTGGTACACTCGTGATCAGCAACAGGACATCCAAATGTTCTTCATTGCCACCTGGTCATTGGAATTTCAAAAATTTCATGGTATTTATCTAGCCAATTTTCAATTATGAAGTTGGAAGCACTATGGCTTTCAAATCATTCAGGAATCATTCAATGGTGAGGAAGCTCATTTCAATGAAAAATTTGAAGAACTCTCACAGGCAAGGCTTCCCAAAGAGTGGCCTAAAAGTCACATGAATCCAGGCCCATCGAGGTCTACAATTGAGGTCCATGTGTGTTTTGACTAGCAAATATGGCTTCCAAGTCTTTCAGAAAAAAATAATTTGATATCCTGGCTGAGATTCCCAGTGCTCTGTGGAAAGCCACCCTAGGACTAGATCTCAGTTTCCAACGGAGACTCTCATGCATGGCCTCCTAAATTCTTAACACAATTCATGGCAATACTTCTTTCATGATTGATCCAGAACTGAGTGTTTAAGGGGAATGACACCAGAGTTCAAGCCCAGGTGGATCCAGTCATCTCTTCCAACTGCCACACGAATGACTACAATTAAAACCAAAACACTTCCACATGGTCCTCACCTTCTTCCAGAGAGACACTCATCATTACCTCTGGCTGGAGTTTTTCATGTGGGACGCATCCCAAGAGAGTGTCCGAAATAATCTTCCTTGCCCCTCATTTGCCTAAAGTCAGGGTGGCATGGTCACCCTTCCTGTGAACCTGGAGTGATCCAATAGGCCTGCTTCTCCAATTTGAGGCCTACTGACTCTCAGGGATAGATTCTTTAAGTGATTTGGAGTCACAAGAAAACACAAGCACCTCTGCAGTTCTTGAAAGAACTCATTTGACCTAAAGGATCCCTATTCTCACTTGATAGAGGTCAGAATCCTAACAGAGGAAGGCAAGAGACTCATCAACAATGACAGATTTTGGCCATTTTTGTTTTGATTGCACACATGCAATCTATCTTTAGATCCATCATGTGCTGAGAATCTAAGCCACAACCTCATACAGGGCCAAGAGGCTGATTTAGACACATCCTTTTACAAGCAATTAAGCAAAGATCCACAGGTGATGCCCATTTATTTCCATTTGAAAACTGTTTTCTTCAGGCTTCACAAAGGGGTGGCCTGAGGCAAAGACCTTCCTGACATTCAGGACAACAGAACCATAGGTAAGCAAATGAACCAAAGCAGGGTTTCTCCACTGAGAATTTCCGGGTCACACTGATATCTGAGTTTTCTAAGATGTTCCCATTCTCTACAGCTATCAAGTATATGGACATGTCTCAGAGCTTGGAGGTGGTACATATCTTGGAAACAAAACCATGAGACTATTCTGGAGAGTGGCCAGAATTCAGGAAGAAAACAGGAACTTAGGAATTTAGTAGGTGTTGCCCATCCATAAGGCAAACCAAAGTCCATTCTTCAATTAGGCAGGATGAATGCTGGGAAGTTTTCTACTAGACAGGACACATCCTTTGATGCCTTCTCTTTTCTAATGTCTACAACCACGGACACAGTGGGATACTCAAGACTTAGAAACACTAGCCTTGTCAAACGACTTACTAGAAACAGTCCACTCCAACCCAAAAAAACTGCCTTTTCTATCTATTCTCAGAACATGAGAGAAAAGCACAAACTCACTGAACACCCACAAAGGCACCTCCTTAACCCAAGTAGGTCTGTGACTATCTGGAGTGTCCTCTAACTGGTGGGCCATACTATGTTCCCCTGAAATGGCCTGTCCTTTCTCAGATCTGGTCTCCTTGGCCAACACTGTGAAGTTGTCAGGAGCCAGTGGTGAACCAATACCTGCTTTCTCAGGAAAGGCCCCTCTTCAGAGCTCTTCTGCCATTTGACAATCCTCATATCAGTCGTTACCAAGGAAGACTGACTCTGTCCTTGGTAAATCCAAACAAGTGAGACCACTGGGACTGGGACTGGGACTGGCTCTGGGTGCCTGGCTTCCTGCATCACAATTTCAGATTTTTTGATCATCAAGGAAGAGAGGTGAGGTCACTTTCTTTAGGAACTGAATGAGGTCACTACCTTGGCCACCACTTTGTCCTAACAGTTGCTTCGAAAGGTCCCATGAAATTGAGGCTGCCCCTACTTCCTTTGACACTTTCACAAGTTAGAATGGTATATCAACCATAGGCACCTGTAAACAGCTCTCCACACAGGCATGGTTTCATCAGTTCTCTACATTACGAAAGGAGAGGCTGATTCAGACACATCCCTTCATACTGACCCTGTTGTTTGCCATGGAATATGACTTTTCCCCTCTTAGGTTCTTCATAGCTGCCTGCAACTTCTTCAGGGTATAATTTCTGCATGGTCCTTTGATGTTCTCAGCAGGTGGAAGATCCCCTACATTACTGTATTGTAAGATAAACTCTGTCTCGGCTCTTCTGTAAAGTTAGTTTGAGGGAACAATGTATGGTTAGGCTTAATAACATGTTTCATTTGAGTTAGGAATCATTCTGCTTAATGAATAATGGTATTGGGAACTTGCGATATTTACAAGAATATATTGGTGAAATATAAGTTCGAAAACAGAAATCTAGATAAGATTTGAATCCAGGAAGGGCATTGGGCTGTTGATTGGGATACTTAGCTTTGAATTATGTTCTGCACAGATGTCTCAGATAAATCAATATACAATGGCATAGGACCTTGTACCTTGGATGATTGCTTGTCGAAGAGATCATCCAGTCAAAAAGGGATAGTCTTTAAGATTAGGAAGATAGTCGGTATGTTAGAAAAAAGAGTGAGTATAGGATTTGGACCAAAAGTTCTTTAGCAATAGGGTTTCGGATAAAGAGTGAATGTAAATGTCAGCACATGTGAAGAGTCAGTCACAATGATGAACTGGGGAAAATATGTAGGAAAGCAGATATCAATAGAGACATTAGGAAATCAGGAAAATATAAAGTGAGTGATAGGATTAGTCATTTTCAACAGGGTTGAGGTTGAATATATTATCTTAAGAAGAAACAAATATGTAGTCACCAATAGGATTGATTTGAGAGCGTTAGGCAACCTGGATATGGATGTGTTTAGTAATCCATGCTCACTTTCCATTTAGGCTTTGGTGAAAGGTTAATAAAATAGGTACTTGTTACTTACTGTTTTTCTGTATGCTTAACAAAACACTGTTGAAGTCTTGAGGACTGTTTGCTAATCTTGTTTCCAGAATGTGCTGTCCCCAACTGCCAAACTGCAAATGTATACCCTCACCCGTTTGCACGCAAACCACCCACTTGCCCTGACCCATCAATAAACTTCCCTCCCTGCCCTCTCCAAGGAAAGCATATAAGCTCTGCTTAAGCTGTTCTCATTGCTCTCTGCTCTATTCAAGTGAGCTCTGAGCCCCAGAATGCTGGACCCATAATAAACCATTTACTGTTGCTTGAGACATTCCTCTGGTGGTCTCTTCCTCTGATGCTTGCCCGACCTTTACATCTGGAGGCACGAGCAAGATCCGGCAGCGGCGGATGAAAGATCCCCAAGGGGCTCTTTTCAGGGTAAGTAAGGGAACTCTTTTTGGTTTTAGGTTTCAGGTTAGGGCTTGGCAAAATGGCTATTTGTGATGAGCGTGAGCTCTCTCTGACAGAGGCTGACATATGTGTCACAGAGCCACAGGCCACGTCCCTGGGGGATGCCCCAGAGGACTCAGGAAATTGAGGAACAATAGTCTCCTTGACTCAGTGATATTTTGCTTCGGATTCAGTATTGCCAGCCCATCAGGTTTTGCCAGCTACTCAGTCCTGGCCTCAGTATTGGACGTCCATTGCCTGTCTTTATTGTCTTGTCTTGTCAGTGTAGTGTGTGATTTCTTTCACTGTTTGTGTATCTCTCATTTTGGGACAGAGCACTTCAAAACCTCTCTTCCTGACCCTTGATCACTGGACCAAAGTCTGTGCAAGGCCCAGAATCTTTCTTTTTCAGTAAATTGCTGGACCTGGCAGACCCTCTGTGCCTCAGAATGACCCACCTTTGGAGTTGGATAGCCCCTAGAAACATCTACTTCCCACTAATTTGAAACGTCAGAGATTTTGTCTTTCAACCGGGGCCACATAGACATCCAGATCAACAGCCATATATCTTAACATTGCAGGACCTCTGCAAATCTCCTCCTACATGGGTGAAGCCTTTCTTTGTCTCTGCGCCCACTCCTACTCCTTCCACCATGATTCTATCTCACAAACCCTCTGCTCTTCCTCCTCCAACCTCTGTTCTCCCTGAGTCTCAAGACTCTACTGGACTCTCCTACCCTTCTTATCCGCTGCCGTCGTCCACCAACACCCAACAACCTCTAAGTGATTCCTTTGCTGCTGACTCAGCCTCTCTGCCATTGGAGAAAGCTAGGCCGGCCCAGCGCCCACCAGATGACTCCCCCTTGTCACACACACAGCCCCTACTTCCCTGGAGAAAGCTGGCCCGGCTAAAAGAACTCAAAGAACTCCCTGGCGTTTTCACACCTGCCTACTTGGGATGACTGCCAACAAATCCTAGGGATTCTCTTCATGACAGAGGAACGAGAGAGAAACTTTCTGGAAGCTAGAAAAAAATATCCTCGGACCAGATGGGTGACCAACACAACTTCCCAACATAATCAAAGCCGGCTTACCCTTGAACTGACCCAACTGGGACCCCGACACCT
Source organism: Callospermophilus lateralis (assembly GCF_048772815.1). Classification (NCBI taxonomy): domain Eukaryota; kingdom Metazoa; phylum Chordata; class Mammalia; order Rodentia; family Sciuridae; genus Callospermophilus; species Callospermophilus lateralis. The sequence goes on along the minus strand of NW_027515042.1, from coordinate 265,534 downwards.
TTGAAGGTAGGGAGCATCTGTCCACTTATTGCCGGGCCCTAATAGTGGGTTTCCAACCGGCCGCTAGCCAACCAAATAATTTGGCCAAGGTAAGAGAGATTATTCAAGGGCCTGATGAATATCCCTCTATGTTTCTAGAGAGAATTATGGAGGCGTATAGGAGATATACTCCTTTCGATCTTCAGGCAGAGGATCAAAAGACATATGTCATGATGGCCTTCATTGGGCAAGCTGATCTGGATATTAAAAGAAAGTTACAATACTTAGATGGATTACAAGATATGACTTTGAGAGATTTACTCAGGGTAGCCGAGAAAGTATCCTATAAGAGAGAAACAGAGAGAATGAAAGGGAGCAAAGGGAGGATGACAGATGAAAAAGACAGATGAAGGTATTAACTAAGGTCCTGGTCACAACAATAAATAGGCCAGAAATTAAGAAACAGGGAGACAAGAAACAATACCTGGGTCCCCACCAGAGGCCACCCTTGGCCTCAGATCAATGTGCCTACTGTAAAGAAAAAGGACACTGAGCCAACAAGTGCCCTAGAAAGAGACAGCCACGCCAGACAGCCTTTCTGACTCTGGAGGTTGACTGAGAATGTCGGGGCTCAGATCCCTTCCCCGAGCTCAGGGTAACTTTTGAAGTGAAGGGGACCCCATAAACTTTGAAGTGGATACAGCAGCAGTATACTCAGCCCTTAAGGCCCCACTGGGCCCTCTATCAAATAAAAGGTCTCTAGTTCAAAGGGCTAACAGCAGTAAATATCAGACTTAGACAACTAAGAGGACCATGGACATGGGGAAAGGAAAAATCCAACATTCCTTCCTAGTAATCCCAGAATGCCTGGCCCCATTGATGGGCAGAGATCTGCTCAGTAAGCTCCGGGCCAAAACAACTTTTAACCCCGAAGGCCCCAAAATGAAATTTCTAAATCCTTCATTAAAAACTCCTATAGTCATGGCTTTATAAATGTCAGTCAAAGATGAACATCCACTTTTCACACACCCCAAGAATGATCAAACAGGCAAGCTACCCCAGAAATGGATAACAGATTACCCAGATGCCTGGGCAAAAATTGTTGGGTTAGGACTAGCCATGAAACAACCTCCAAGAACAGTGGAGTTAAAAACCTCAGCCTGCCCAATCAATGTCAAACAACATCCTCTGAGCAAAAATGCTAAAGATGGGTTAAGGCCCCATATTCAGAAATATCTGGCTTTAGGGTCCTAAGGCCCTGTCAATCGGCCTGGAACACTCCCCTGCTACCAGTAAAAAATCCAGGAACTGGGGACTATCCCCGTTCAAGACCTAAGAGAGATCAACAACAGAGTGCAGGACATTCACCCCACGGTAAATAATTTGTACAATCTGCTTATCACTCTGAACCCTGAGTAGAAATGGTATGGACATAAAGATGCTATCTTTTGCATGCCTCTGCATAAAGACAGTCAGTTTCTGTTTGCTTTTGAGTGGGTAGACCCAGAAACCGGAACGTATGGTAAACTAACATGGACTAGACTCCCACAGGGGTTCAAAAACTCCCCCACTCTCTTTGATGAAGCCCTCCACAGAGATGTCAACAACTTCAGAACTATGCACCCCAAAGTCACCCAGCTTCAATACGTGGATGACCTGCTACTGCAGCCAACACCAAGGAAAACTGTGAGTCTGGGAACCAAGCACTATTATGTAAGCTTGCTCAACTCGGGTATAGAGCTTCTTCCAAAAAACCCCAAATTTGCCAGCAAGAAGTAGTCTTCCTGGGCTATTCCCTTAGAGGTGGTAAACGTTGGCTCACTGAGCCCAGAAAACAAACGGTTGTGCAGATACCCCCCCCCCAGCAGCAGACAACACAAAGAGTTTCTTGGGACTACTGGGTTTTGCAGGTTATGGATTCCTGTGTTTGTGTCCTTAACTTCTCCTTTATACCCGCTGTTAAAGGGAGATGCCCAATTCCAATGGACCCCTGAGCACCAGCAAGCTTTTGATAACATCTTACGACACTGGCACTGAACTCCTCAACTTCACTGAGCCAAGCCTGCAATTTCAGAAAGCCCTACACTACGTTAAAAATATACATCAATTCACACACCTTGGTCCAAAGAAACTGCAGGCATTCCTGAAGGATCAAGAACAGAGTTTTCCACTAACCGACTCACAGCGAAAGGACATAACTGAACTGGTAACAAAACCCTGTCCGTTCTGTCAATAGAACAATTACCCTTCCAAGCTTCCTGTAGGAAAGCGCCTATGAGCAACCAGACCAGGAAATTCTGGGAAGTGGACTTTACTGAAATTTAGCCAGCAAGGTATGGACTTCAATATCTCCTAGTGTTTGTAGATATATTTTCAAGATGGATTGAAGCCTTCCCCACAAAAAAAAAGGCACAAATGGTGGTAGAAAATCCTGAAAGATATTTTTCTATGATACGGCCTACCTAAGGTAATAGGGTCTGATAATGGACCGGCGTTCATGGCCCAGGTAAGTAAGGGGTTAGCCAGGATCCTGGGGATAAATTGGAAGTTACATTGTGCTTATAGACCGCAGAGCTCAGGACAGGTTAAAAAAATAATAGAACCATTAAAGAGACCTTAACGAAATTAAGCTTAGAGAGGGCATCAAAGATTGGACTATGCTCCTGCCTTATGCACTGTTTCGTGCAAGAAATACTCCCTCTGTTTCTTTGTGTAACCTCACCTCCTATAAAATTCTCTATGGGGCCCCTCCTCCAGTAAGGACCTAACCACAACTCTAAGACCTACCGATCCCTTCCACACCCCCTTGCTTGACAAACTTAAAGCTATTGAAAGAACTCAGGGATACCTGTCAAAACAGCTGGCCACTGCCTACCAACCTGGTGAAGAGGAGACTCCACATCGATATCAAAAAAGAGACTTCATCTACATAAGATGACATCAGGTGTCATCCCTGGAACCCCGCTGGACAGGACCATACCAGGTGCTAATTATAAAACCTACAGTGGTAAAGGTAGACGGAATCACTTCCTGGATCCTAATTCTCATCTCAAGCCTGTGCCCTGTCCAGACACTGGCTTGAAAGTGGAAAAGACTGGTAACCCTTTCAAATTGCATATTTGCCATGTGGATAAGGCTATAGACTCTCCCCTTGGCCACCACTAGTCCTAACCATCATCAGCCCATTCAGCAGCGATGGCTGATCACAAATCCAATTAGACAAGAAGTATGGTCTGTCTCACATACAGCCCCCTTAGGGACCTGGTGGCCAACTCTCCACCCAGATATTTGTCAGCTGGGTATACGTCTTTCCAATTGGGATATCTCTGATGAAGAGGATCCCACTAAAATTCCATTAAATTTCTCCCGTACCATAGATAATGGAAACAAACATTATGGATGTAGGAACACGCAAGCCTGATGCAGGTTGGCTAGCCTAGATTACTATGTTTGCCCGGTGGACTATCAAAGCCACAAACAACAACGGCTGTGTGGGGGAAAAGCCGTCTTCTTCCGTAAGTCATGGGGATGTGAGCATACAGGGGCTGCCTGGTGGAACCCAAACTCCTCATCAAATTCAGTTCACAGCATTGGCCATATTACCAATTAGACAACCAAAACCGATGGCCCCCAGAGGGGTCTCTAGATCCTCAAATTCTGTGTGACTATTTCAACTTCGGCAAGTGATCAAAAGGATTGAAGAAAATTCCCCTATGTGTAGGCCTTTTCCCTCCTTTGCTCACATCACGAAATATGTTTCTCCAATAGATCCTTCTGCTCCAGATTCTCTGCTGTCACTCTCACATCAACAACCTGACTTCTCCCCTCCAATTACTAGATCAAAACCCCAAACCTCCTCTGGTTCTCAGACCATTGCCCCCATGCTGAGGCAGCAGGTACTGAGGTACCCTTCCACCCACTCACTCCTCTCTTCTCCTGTCAGTGCCCACACCGGGTCCCACCAGGTCCTCTTACCAGCTAACCCAAAGCTCAAACCAGCTGAGGAGTGCCCTCAGACGCCTATCCAAGATGTAATGAAAATGGCCTTTAAAGTTGCTTTGTCATCACTAAAAACAGGTTACTAAGAATTTAAAGTCCCTCACAGGCTTTTTAGATACTCATTCCCGTCTTCCCATCTGCTCTACCTGTTCTACTGCTCAAGTTTTGTTGCCAGGAAAATCCCAAACCCTTTTCCCATTATTCTTTTATATCTCTTTTTCCTCATTCTCAGAACCACAGAACTGCTCTCACCCCCCGCCTTCCCCGTCTTCCCCTCTGTACCAGGCCCACAGAAAAATCTTAAATGGCCTTCTCCAGAAGTCTTCATCGTGGCTGACTTTAGGACTTTCAGCAACAAAGTCTTTATAAAAGAGTTCAGTGTAGATAAACTTCCTCTTTTCGTGTTGCTCTGTTATACTTGGCCACTGGCTGGAAAAATCAGCCCTTCTAAGCTAGACACCCCCTTACTAGTTTTTCACAAAATATGTGAACAAGGCCTCTGGCCTTGAGCTGAGGCTTCCAGAGATGGCTACATTTCCAAGATAAAGAAGTTACCAACTGGGCTCCATGGTAACAGCTGGCAGGGAGAAAATAAAAGAGAAGAAAAAAGCTCTCCCCCTCCCAGGTGTCCTTAATAAGTTATCTTTCCCAGAGAAGAGGAAAATAAAAACAGAACCAAAAACTGCTTTTTGTGAACTTCTGCAGACTGTGAATTTCTGAGTCTTTTCCCTTATATGTTGGGTACAAAATTCTGAAACTACCTAAACTTGGGATTCAGGGGATTAATTGATTACAACAGAAGCAATGCCCTCTATATCTGGTTGCAACCAAATAGGACTGTTTCCCTATCTTTGGTGCTATCTTAGGTGCCTTGCCTTGTCCATACCTACAACAGTATAATTCTATATACTTAAACATTGTTTATTCATAAAATTATCAACAGATGTGATTAATTATGTAATGGTGCAGATGTTTCCCCGAGTGCTCTATCATGAGGCAGGATCATTTAAATTTCAAATAGGGGGGCATACAACCCGGTTCCGCTGGCAACCTGTATCCTTCACTTTAGCCATCCTATGAGGAATAGTAGTTGCTGCAGAGAAGGGCACAGGAACCACTGCCCTAATCCATGGGACACAACAAATGACCCAATTAGAAGCAGCAATAGACCAAAACTTAAAGATATTAAAAAACCACCATCACAGCTTTACAAGAATCTTTAACCTCTCTCTCTGAAGTTGTTTTACAGAACAGGCGAGGGTTCGACCTCCTCTTCATGAGAGAAGGGGCCTTTGTCCTGCATTGAGGGAAGAATGTTGTTATTATGCCTACCATACTGGAGTTGTAAAAGAATCTATGATTAAATTAAGAAGATGCATTGAAGAGCATCAACAAGAGAGAGAGGCCCAAAAAGGGTGGTTTGAGTCTTGGTTCACAGAGTCCCCCTGGGTAACTATGCTTTTATCAGCCCTGGCCGGTCCATTAATAATCCTCACATTATTGCTAACTGTAGGACCCTGTTTGCTCAACCGTGTAGTTTCCTTTCTCCAAGCTCAAATTGGACAAGTTAAACTTATGGTAATCAGAAATCAATATACCACACTAGCAAACATAAAATGTGACATCCTCAATGATCACTATTATGATTTAATGTAACCAAAAGAAAGTGGGGAATGAAAGGTAAATAAAATAGGTAATTGTCACTTCCAGTTTTACGGTATGCTTAACAAAACACTGTTGATATCTTGAGAACTGTTCGCTAATCTTGTTCCCTGAATGTTCTGTACCAACTGCAAAACTGCAGAATGTACTCCCTCACCCATTTGCACGCAAACTGCCCACTCGCGCTGACCCATCAATAATCTTCCCTCCCTGCCCTCTCCAAGGAAAGTATATAAGCTCTGCTTAAGCTGTTCTCAGGGCTCTCTGCTCTATTCAAGGGAGCTCTGAGCCCCAGCATGTTGGACCCCCATAAACTTTTGGCTGTTGCATTAGACAGTCCCTGGTAGTCTCTTCCTCCGATGCTCGCCTGACATTTACATTGGTAAAATAATAAGTGTGACCATTGCTTCTGTGTCGAAATGTACAAATTATTATTGGGGGTACAAATAGGTGTACCCTGTGATATGAATATAGAGATAATGCATGAATAGACAATACTGTGAATAAATAATATAATGGATTCCAAATTTAATAATGGATTCAATTGATATCTGAAAATATAAAGGAAATCTTATATTGATATACATACATTCATTCCAACCAGTAAAACATCTAAACGTTATATTAGGATTATGATTTATCATGAAGAGTGTGTGAGTTTTCCTTCAAAATTGATTATGGAAGTTGAAAATAATGTGTTTGGAAAGAAGTCTCATGAAAAGACCAGACAAGAAACCTGGAGGAATCCATGTGTTCTGAAGCAGGAAGTTATTGAAAGTGAAACAAATGCCTATAAGTTTGCTAACTTGTGGATGAAATATATATCTTATGATGTGCATAAATTGAAGAAATAGTAATGTAGCAGTGTTGAATAAAAATGAATGTCAAAATACACATCATGTCCCATAGTAATCTACTTGCATTGATGTTAAACTGGGTCAGTTACTGTACAAATTTAGTATTTGTATGCAACGTTAACTAAAGTTAGTTTTCAGTACTGGTAACAAATATGTATTTCAGGTGGATGAATATTTCTGAGAATAATCTTGTGAATACGTGATTATAAATCCATACACATGAACATGAATGAATTTAGGGAGTGTATATAAGACACATATATTTCATATTTTGAAAAATCTGGAGAGTATATATATACAAAAAACACACATGCAGAGACATTAAATTACCAATATATATGCCAATCGAAATTTATCATGAAATATATATCATCCACAGATGCAAAAATATTTCTTTTACTGAACATGGATTTATGTTTAATGTTGTTCAACTAGGAAGCTCACCCATAGGTTGAATTTTAAGATCCAACAGGGTTTAGGAGGAGTGATCTCTTCTCATAATTTGTATCTGCCAAGTCAGCCACCTCACAAGAATGTACATGTGATACCAGGTAGGATTCTATATGTGCATTTAAAAATACATGTTCTGAATAGGCTACAGGGAAAGGGAGACAGGAATTTATATATTTATTAACTTTAAAAACACAAGGAGAACTATTTCAATTAAAAATTAACTAGATTTATAACACCTACCCTTCATAATGCAAATGGCAAGTCCAAATATACACCATGCCTCCTTTGAACTGCTTGTATTTCTATTCTGTTTGGGTTAGTTTTCTCCATCATATTAGGATTAGCAGTCAGAGTCTAGTAGTTTATGAGTTAGTGTCAGGGATTAAGTATTTCGAATGGAAAATTGGAAAATGAATCCAATGTGTATGCATATATGTGCTACACAAAAATCTTCCCACTCTCATCCACAACAATGCCTTGACATTAACTTCGCCCCAAGTAAGACACAATTAGAGGAGAAGAGTTAGAAAATCTGTGAATGCATATGTGGAATGGAATATACTCAGGATTTCACAAACTTGGAAGTGGTAGAGTAGTTTCCAAAAGTAAGGCACATTGTAAACACTCCACAAACATGGAGTTCTGCTGGCCTAAAGACTTCTTGATAAACTGCCTCTGAGGTTGGGCACTTGAAATATATGTTGTTGTCAGTAGCTTTAGCTTACTTTCTAGTGAGACCATCAAAGCTGGGTCTGCATCTATGTGACCTGGAGGACATTGTTTCTAATTTTCCAATGAACATGAGGCAGCAGTGCGAATACTCTCTTTGTAGTTAAACTATGGCCACTGGGAGCTAAGTGACTCACCGTGTGAACTGTGAAGCCATTTGGTCCTCCTCCACTTTTCGTGGTGGTTCTTGCTGCTGCACTGGGACTTTGGTATTTTCTTCATGAAATACAAGGAGATCAACTGGGACACAGTGCTGGAGGGAGTTCTGTCACGTGTGGAGGTCATGGTCTGCATGTGAATGCACCAACCAGGATTCTATCCCACATGGGTTGCCCCTTTGTCCATAGCAACCTGATTCTGAACATTGCCTTGAAATCTCCCTATACAAAAAGATGCCTTTACATGGAAGGTTCTGCTGGCTGTACCATGTCATTCACAAGCCATTTGGAAGCCAGTGGCAGATCCACATGGCCCCACCACACATTTTATCACACACCTTCACACCACTGCTCTAGGCCCACTAATTTGCAGGCTCCAACTTACTGGCATCTCTGTTCTACACAATTTTCAAGAAACCTAGTCAGTCAAGGCACTGTCTGATACACTCATGATTAGCAATAGGACATCCAAAGATTCTCCAGTGCCACCTGGTCATGGGAATTCCAAAAATTTCATGGTGTTTATCTAGCCATTTTTTTGAGGATGAAGTTGGAGGAACTGTGGTTTTCAAAAACCATTAAATGTTGAGGAAGCTCATTTCAATGAAACTCTGGAGAACTCTCATAGGCATGGCTTCCCAAAGAGTTGTCAAAAGGTCACATGAAGCCAGTCCAATTGAAGTCTACAATGTGAGGTACATGTGTGTTTTGACTCTCAGCTATGGCTGCCAAGACTTTAAGAAGAAAATCATGGATTATCTTGGCTGAGATTCCCAGTGCTCTGTGGCCTTGATCTAAGTTTATAAGGGCTACTCTCATGCGTGGGCTCCTAAAATCCCAACAAAGCTCATGGCAATACTTCTCTGAGGTCAGTTTCAGAATTCAGTCTCTATAGGGATTCACACTAGAGTTCAAGCCCAGGTGGACCCAGTGATTTCTTCCAATCGCCACACAAATGACCAAAATTTAAACGAAAACACTCCCATATGGCCCTCATCTTTTCCACATAGACACTCATCATAACCTCTAGCTGGAGGTTTCTATGAGGGGCGCTGGACAAGACAGTGTCCAAAATAAGCTCCCTTGCCCATCATTTGCCTAAAGTCAGGGTGGCCTGGAAACCCTTCCTCTGAACCAGGAGTGATCAAATAGGCCTACCATTATTACTGTTCCACTTCTCCAATTTGAGGCCTACTGACTGTGGGGTTTAGATTCTTCATGTGGATTGGGGTCATGAGAAAACCCAAGCACCAATGGGCTAGACTCTGAAGGGCTTTGAAAAACTCATTTGTCCCAAAGGATTCCTATTCTCATCTTATGGAGGTCAGGAAACTTACAGAGGAAGGCGAGAGACTTCATCCATAATGAGTACTCTTTTGGCCATTTTGGTTTTGGATGCACACATGGCATCTTTCTTTAGATCCATCAGGTGCTGAGAATCTAAGCCACAGCCTCACACAGGGCCAACAGGCTGATTCAGACACATCCCTTTCGAAATCAATTACTCAAAAAGGGACAGGTGATGCCCATTCATTTACATTAGAGAACTGTTTTATTCAGGCTTCACAACGGGGTGGCCTTAGGCAAAGACCTTCCTGACATTCAGTGCTATAGAACAATAGGTAAGCAAAAGTCCCAAAGCAGGGTTTCTCCACTGAGACTTTCCTGGTAACATTGATATCTGAGTTTTCTGAGATTCTCGCCATTCCCTTCAGCTATCCAGTACATGGCCAAGTCACAGAGCTTGGAGGTGGTACCTATCTTGGTCGCAAAATCATGAGCCTATTCTGGAGAGTGGCCAGAATTCAGGAAGAAAACAGGAACTTAGGAAGATTTCAGGTCTTGCCCACAAATAAGGCAACCCTCTGTCCTTTTATAAATTGGGCAGCGTGAATGTTGGGAAGCTTTCTCCTAGACAGGACACATCCATTGATGCATTTTCTTTTGTAATGTCTACACCCACGGACACAGTGGGATACACAGACATAGAAACACTTGCCTTGTCAAATGACTTAATAGAAACAGTCCACTCCAAACCAAACAAACCAACTTTCCTACCTATTCTCAGAACATGAGACAAAACCACAAACCCACACTCATTCCCACAAATGCACCTCCTTCCCCCAAGAAGGTCTGTTACTAACCGGAGTGTCCTCTGCCTGGTGAGCCATTCTTTGTTCACCCGAAATGGCCTGTCTGTTCTCAAATCTGGACTCCTTGGCCCACTCTGTGAAGTTGTCAGGAGCCAGCTTTGAGCCGCCACTACCTGCATTCTCACTGAAGACACCTCTTCAGATTTTTTCTGGCATTTGACCATCTTCACATCTGTAAGTACCAAGAAAGACTGACTCTTTCCATGATAAATCCAAAAAAGTGAGATCTCTGTGACTGTTACTGGGCATGACCCTGGGTGCCTGGTTTCCGGGATCCCAAGTTCAGAGAGTTCCATCACAAAGAAGTGAGGTAGGTCACTTCCTTCATGAACTGAATGAGCTCACAGCCTTGGAAAACACTTTGTCCTAACAGTTTCTTCCTAAGGTCCCATGAGATGGAGGCTGCCCCTACTTCCTGTGACACTTTCACAAGTTAGAATGGTATATCAACAATAGGTACTGGGAGAGAGATCTCCACACAGGGTTGGTTTGGTCCATTTTGTCTACATTAAAATGTGAGAGGCTTATTCAGACACATCTCTTCATCCTGACCAGGTTGTTTGCCATGGAAAATGACTTTTGCTCTCTCAGGTCCTTCATAGCATTCTATATCTTCTTCAGGGATAATTTCTGCATGGATCTTTGAGATTCTCAGCAGGTGGAAGATCCCCTATATTCCTGGATTGTAAGACCAACTCTATCCCTGCACTGCTGTAAAGTTAGATTGAGGGAACAGTGTATGGTTAATGTTAATATCATGTTCTATTTGCGTTAGGAATCATTCTGCTGGATGAATAACCGTACGGGAACCTGAGATATTTACAAGAATATATAGGTGAAATATAAGTATGGAAACAGAAATCTAGGGAAGACTTGAAGCCAAGTAGGACTTTGGGCCCTTGAGTAGCATACTTTGCTTTGAATTATATTCTGCACAGATGTCTCAGATAAATTGATATACAAAGAAATAGGATCGTATACACTAGATGATTGAATAACATACAGAATATCCAATAAAAAAGGGATAGTCTGTAGGATTAGCAAGATAGTCAGTAGGTTTAGAAAGAAGAATGAGTATAGGATTTGTACCAAAAGTTCTTTACAAATAAGGTTTCGGGTAGAGAGTGAATGTAAATGTCAGCACATGTAAAGAGTCAGTCACAATGACGAATTGGGGAAAATATGTAGGAAAGCAGATATAAATAGAGACATTAGGAAGTCAGTAAAAGTATGAAGTGTGTAATTTGTTTAGACATTTTCAACGGTTTGAGTCTGAATATATAACCTTAGGCAGAAACTAATATGTTGTCACAAATTGGATTGACTTTTGAGAGCATTAGGTAACCAGGACATGGATGTTTTTATTAATCCATGCTCACTTTTTATTTAGGCTTTGGTAAAATCATAAGTGTGACCTTTGCATTTTGTGTCCAGAATATTATTGTGATAAAATGTATATGTAGATCAGGTGACTTGAGTATTTCTTCCACCATTTCTGTAGCAATATTTTGTAGATGTATAAATTACTATTGAGGGTACAAATAGGTGTACCCTGTGTCTATGAATATGCAGATAATGCATGAATAAACCATACTGTGTGTAAATAATATAACTTGCTCTACTTTAAATAATGGATTGAATTGATATCTGAAAATATAAAAGAAATCTCATATTGATATACAATCATTCACTGCAACCAGTTATACATCTAATGGTAATATTATGGTTGTGGTTTATCCTGAAAGGTGTGTGAGTTTTGTTTCAAAAGTGATTATGGAAATCAACAATAATGTGTTTGGAAAGAAGTCTCATGAAAAGAATAGTCAAGAAACCTGTAAGAATACATGTGTTCTCAAGAAGGAAGTGATTGAACATTATATATCATACTATATATAATGTGCATAAACTGCAGAAATAGTAATGTACCAATGTTGAATAAAAATGAACATCAAAATACACATCATGTCCCATAGGAATCTAATTGCATTGATGTTAATCTGCGTCAGTTACTGTAGAAATATTAGGATTTTTATCCACCATTCACTGAAGTTACTTTTCAGTACTAGGAAAAAAGTATGTATTTAAGTTGGATGAATATTTCTGAGAATAATCTTGTGAAAATTTGATTATAAATCCACATAAATCACAAAACATTATAAACACAAAAGTCACATGGACATTAAAATCTAGCAATATATATGCCAATTTAAATCCATCTTGAAATATATATCATCCACTGATCCAAAACTATTTATTTAATGAACTTGTATTTATGTATAATGTTGTTCAGCTAGGAAGCTCCCCCATAGATTGAATTTTCTGTTCCAAATCAGTGTTTAGGAGGAGTGATCTCCTAAATGTGTATGCAAATATGTGCTACACAAAAATCTTCCCACTCGCATCCAGAACAATGCCTTGATATTACCTTCACCCCAAGTAAGACACAGTTGGAGGACATGAGTTAGAAAATCTGTGAATACATATCTGGAATGTAAAATGGTCAGGAGTTCACAACCTTGCAGGTTGTAGAGGAGTTTCCAAAAGTAAAGGACAGGCTTGATAGACCCAACCTGATCTTTTATTAGAATTGGGAGCCATCTTGCCAGAAAGCCATGAAAAGATAATTTGGGCTTTACTATAAATTACTGCAAATTCTGAACCTGCTTGGAATGCCTGTCCGTGCCTTGAACTCATCCATGCCTGGCTCTCTGACCAGATAACAGTGCTCTCTGAAACATTAGTGACACCTAATAAATATTGGCCTTCCCAGGCCAGACAACGACCCTCTCTGAGTCTCTAATTGTCCTCATAATTTCTGATGTTGGGGCCAGCAAAAAAAATGTAAACTACCATCAGTGTGATGCTTTCAAAGTTCTGTTATCTGTAACCCCCTTTTTGTGTAACTTTCTGGGCTATATAGCTGGGCTGTAGGAAAGGTGGTGTTGCTGTCTTGTTCCCGCCATTTTTGGAGGGAGAGGCAGCCTGGCCAGTTTTAATAATAAGCCTGCCTTAATTTGATTTTAATTGGAGTCACTGGTCTTTTCTTGCATCCTATTCCAACATTTTGGAGTTCCCCAGTGAGATGACCCTGCCCGACCAGATCACAAGACCAGACTGCTGAAAATTCTGAAGCTGGCCTTCCCTCCAGGGCTACGGGCTGGGGAGCCACTCTAGGGGGTGCACAACTTGAGATGTTCCAAGGCCTTGGAGTGAGCCGTCGGTCTGGGGAGCACTGCAGTGAACCACCGCACTGAAACTATTAGCAAGTACCTGGTGGAGGAGGCCTCCATAGGTAAGTGGCACCTTGATAACATCTTATATCTGGTTAAGGGAGATCTCTTCTAATGACAGAGAGGTGGCCTGGGGAGGCTCACATTCACTCCTGTCCAGGATAGTAATGAGAATCGTTCTGTCCTCTGTTCCGTTCTGTAGGGAATTCCTCTGGAAGGTTAGAGAGGTGCCGAGGGACACGCATGCGCTCCTACCCCAGAGCTTTAGCAAGACGTTGAATTGCTCATCTGTTTTTCTGTTTTGGCACCGGGATTCTGTTTTTTTTTTTTTTTTTTTTTTGTGTGTGTGTGTGTGTGTGTGTTTTGTTCTGTGTTCTATATGTTTTTTGTTTGTTTGTTTTTGTGCGTTTTGTTTTGTGATTTCTGAGATAAAATCTTTAGGATATTGAACGTGAAAATGGGTAACAAAGCAAGTAAGCCTGACACCCCTTTGGACTGTGTTTTAAGGAACTGTGATGAACTTTACCACCATTTGTTAAGCAGAATGAGAGAAGGCCCTAGCTGGCTGCCTGGAGCACACCCAGTGCAGATGGTAATGCCTGCTGGGGAATGAAGAACTGAGTATCTCCCAGTATCTGCCGAAGCCCTATTGCTTCAGGGAATTCCCTCCTTCGTTCCCTGCACTGCAAGGATAATGCCACCTCTGTCTTCTTAAAAAAAGAGAAAAACAAAAAGGGGACACTAAATGCAGTAAAGTCGCCATGGAGACACTTTATTTTATATTTCAGGTAGCTCCTCTGTGAAAACATTTGGTCCCCTTGTGGGGACATCTGTGGTGCCACTGGAGAAGGAGATTTTTCTCTTATTTGCTCTGTTTTAAAGGGTTCTGTCTGTCAGCCATTGTCTGGAGTTCATTTCTGTCTGTCTTGTGCCTTTTTTCTAGCCCTTTAAGACATGTGCAATAATGTGTTAATATTATAAATTGTTTCTTGGAAATGATCTTAGCTGAATGTGTGTCTAAATGATGATGTTTCATTGTACCAATCTGGTATCTGAATGGGTTTTTGAAGCATTCCACAATCTTGCAGTTAAAAGTCGGGTTTAGGTATTTGTTTAGTTCATGGTTTCAGATAATTCATGCCAGAGAACTTAAATACTTAGGATGGAAAATAAAGAACTCTACTTCCAAGTTGGCAAGTAACTTCCCAATCATTCAGTCTTTTTTTCACCAATTTTAAATTAGGTAGCCTGGGAAAATGTCACTGTGTGTACCAGTGCATTAATTTGGACAAGGATACTAAATCATAGTATGATATCTGTTGACAAAACAACTTGTAAAGATATAAAATTTTGTGAATTGTATCTTAAACTTGTATCATAATTTTCAACATCCTAACATGAAAATTATGGTTAAAATACCTTAGGCCTAAGGTTTCTGCTCAGAATAGCCTTTTTTCCTTCTTCTTCCAGACCTCAGCCAGGACTTATTTTGAAATGCAAATGAAAGAAGCCTGTAAGCTTAGTAGGAGACTTATTTGAGGCCTAAGGGAAAAAAAAGGTAAATTGTATGGTATTTACCAATTACTGGCCAGTCATTTTTCTAGGACTCATAATTTTTTCCTTAGGTTCTTTATTTATTTTTTGAGCTCATGATTTTGCTCCTACAGACCTAGGTTAATGTTTTTCTGATCAGTAATATCTTTGACCAACTGTGGAATTTTTAAATCATTGCAATGGAGATTTCACCTGTGAAAAGCTACAAGGCCTTCACTTTTATTATGTGTGCACAATTTGTTATGTGTTGTATGTCTATATATATATATATATATATATATATATATATATATATATATATCCATATATCATATATATGATACACAAATTAACTTATATAATGAGCACTCATATTAAAAAGAACTCATAAAAACAATTTTAAAAAGTGGATCCAAAGATCTTTAATTCACGTGATTTAAATGTTTCAATTTAAATTGGGTAAACAGATAAATATAAATGTCTTTAAATTTAAGCTTACAAGTTTTTCTAGGTGTTCAAAAATCTAATAAACTATTAATGTCTACAAAAGGTCTAATATGCCTTTGTTCCAGGACTTTTCTTTCAATCAAAAAAATGGTTTACAGTGTTCAAAAAATTTGTCTAATATTTTGATAAATAAGTAAAGTAAATTTGATATGGGATAACTCATTCATGAGTACTTTTGTTTGATATCTGATTGATATACTAAGGTCTGTATAAGTTTGTACTAAAGTCTGTATAAGATTGTAAAAATCAGTCATGTGTAAAAGAGACAAAAATTTCTTAAACATAAGTTTACCCATAACATTAAGTTTATTAAGATTTAAATTTTCTAGAGCAAGCAACCATAAAAATTAAACAAATGTTTAAATAAGAACTGTTATTTTAGAGCACTGTACTGCCATTTCTTTAAAAGCTAAACTTGGTTAATGTAGAAACTTCAATGCAATTGTGATGCTATTAATGTGCTCATATTTTCCAGTTATACAACTCTATAAGGTAGAAACTTTAAAAGAGCATTATATCAAGCAGGTGTTCTGAAGTTGTATGGTAAATAAAATATATATTGGGGATTTATTTACCTGTTATCAATAATATATGTAAAGTTTTATGTTACTTTTTACATTGTGGAACAATTTAAATGTATTTTTAAGTTAATGAGACCCTAATCTATGTAAAGGTTAAAATCTTTCAGCCGTACTTTAATTCATGTTTTAAATGTGATATCATATGGTGTGAGCTAATGTTCATGTGACCTCAAACAATTTATGTAAACTTTGTAAAATGATATTTAAAAAAAAGATCAGCTTGAGAACTAAAGCATTTAAGATTTATAAGGAGCCCTGCTTACCTGAGATAAGACTCTTTGTCCCATCTTACTACATGTGAGAATGACTACGAAAGCAGTAGGTCAGATTTTATTTCATTTAAAGTTATGTTCAAATTTTTTTTTTCTGTCAAGATTACTAGGATCTCAAAAAGGTGATATAAAATATAACTCACCAAAAAATTCCGGGTAGCTATTACATGAACTAAGTATTTTTACTCTTGTTAAAAAATTTTATTTTTTAATTTCTTTTTAAGTGATCTAAAGATTCCCTGTTGGTGTTTTACAGAAGTGTTGCTTTAAGAACACAACATGGGTTAATTTAAGAAAATAAGTCATCAACTACAAGACAGACAGAATAATAAGATCCCAATTAATAAAATATAAATAATTATAAACTTATAGACATTAAAGTGCAGTACTCTTAATATATGGCTGTTAAAATTTATTTGCTGGTTGTTTCAGATTAGGATTGAAAATTAAAGTTAAATGAAAAGGGCCAAAAAAAAAACAATATTTGACTCTTGCCCTTTGAGTCAGTCTGAATCCAGGGAACAGGGGACTTCTCTATGAGCTTTGCAACTCTGGGCCACATAACCTCCCGATCAGGGAGATTAATGAGACCACTGGAGAACAGAAAGCCAATCAGTGCATTTGCTACAAAGAGGAGAGTCATCAGGAAAGGGAGACATCCCTGATGCTTCTGAGGGAAGCCACATGGTCAAGCAAGACCTGAACCCACCTAGCTCAAATTGCACTAGCAGAACTGAGAAGCTGCTCTCAAGTTTCCCAAGGAATGACTCCCATAAAAGCTCAGCTGACTGCTAACAATAGATAGAAACAAAAGTCATTTGACTGCTTCATCTTAAACACTTAGCAAAGACAGTTAAAACCAAAATACAGCCATTCCTGGGCATTTTAAATAATAATAATAATAATAATAATAATAATAATAATAATATTTTAAGGTATACACTTTATGTTAGCCTCCCAAAATAAGTAAAACTGTTGGCTACAAAGACTATCAAGAGGAGCTGCCAGAGGCAGAAGTTTTTAGTTTAAGGCCTACAGATATTCCTAACCTACAGGTAGGCTTGGTGTTTGCTAGTACGATTATCCAGCCCTGAGTAACAGAATTAAATGTTTCTCTATTAGACACAGAGGTCATACTACTGAAAGGATTTTGCAAAATCAGATGACATTAAATTATTAAACTGTATATTATTGGGAGGGACAACTGTAACACTTAAAGTTAAATATTAAGTTGACAGTCCTGATAATTGGGGATATTAAAGACTGGTGAGGGTACTTCATACAGTGACATGATCCAGCTACTGCAACATTTATTCAATACTCATGTTTTTCGTTTCTCTCATAGAAGAACCCATCCCCAGATGACTTTACAACCTGTTCTTCCTCAACAAGACTTCAAAAAGAACTGACTTCTAAAAGGCAACTCATATTCCTCAACTGACTTCAAAAAGGCAACTCATGTCTCTCACGCCATGCACACTCATGTCACCCTCTCTCAGCTGAGAAGAAGGCAAAATGAGAGACGACTCTCCACTTACACCAATGGAGCCCAAAATAAATAGACTATCAATATAAGTAATTAATTAAGTCAGGTAATATCAGGGAGACTGGTTTTCGGTGAGTTCTAAAAATTTGGAGACTGTTAACTGAGGGATTAAAATTTCCTCAGTGCTTTTCCACTAACCTATCAAGGATTACAAAGGGACACATAAGAAAAGGGGGGAATGATAGACCCAACCTTATCTTTTATTAAAATTGGGAGCCATCTTGCAACAAAACCATGAAAAAATCATTTTGGCTTTACTGTAAATTACTGCAAATTCTGAACCTGCTTGGAATGACTGCCCGTGCCTTAAACTCACCCGTGCATGGCTCTCTGACCAGATAGCAGCCCTCTCTGAAACTTTGTCACACCTCATAAATATTGGCCTTCTGTGGCCAGACAATGACCCTCTCTGAGGCTCTAATGGTCCTCATAAATTTTGATGTTGGGGCTAGCAAAAAAAAAAAATGTAAACTCCCATTAGTGTGATGCTTGTCAGAGTTCTGTTATCTGTTACCCCATTTTTGTGTAACTTTCTGGGCTTCAAACCTGGGCTGTAGTAAAGGTGGGGTTGCTCTCTTGCTCCCGCAATCTTTGGAGGGAGAGGCAGCCCAGCCAGTGGAAATAATAAGCTTACTTTAATTTGATTTTAATTGGAGTCAGTGTTCTTTTCTTACATCCTGGTCTAAGAGGTAAACACTCCACAAACATAGAGCTCTGCCGGCCTAAAGACTTCTTGAGAAACTGCCTCTGAGGTTGGGTACTTTAAATATATTTTGTTGTCAGAAGGTTTAGCTTCTTTTTTATTGAGACCATCAAAGCTGGGTCTGCATCTATGTGAATGGAGAGCATGGTTTCTTATTTTCCAATGAACATGAGGCAGCAGTGCTGAATTCTCTCTTGGTAGGTAAACTGTGGCCACTGGGGGCTAAGTGTCTCCCCGTGTGGACTGTGAAGCCATTTGATCATCCTCCATTTTTGTGGTGTTTCTTGGTGCTGCACTGGGAGTTTGGTATTTGCTTCACGAAATACAAGGAGTTCAACTGGGACACAGTGCTGGAGGGAGTTCTTTCACGTGTGGTGGGTCAGGAACTGCAGGAGAATGCACCAACCAGGCTTCTATTTCACACAGCTTTTTCCTTGACCATACCAACCTGATTCTGAACATTGCCTTGAAACCTCTCCATATAATAAGATGCCTTTACATGTAAGGTTCTGCTGGATGCACCATGGCAGCCAAAATGCATTTGGAAGTCAATTGGAAATCCACATGGCCCCACCTCAGATATTTTATCACACACCTGCACACCACTGCTCTGGGCCCACTACTCAGCATTCTCAACTTACTGGCATCTCTGTTCTTCACCATTATCATGAAATCCAGTCAATCAAGGCACTGTCTGGTACACTCATGATCAGCAACAGGAGATCCAAAGGTTCTCCAGTGCCACCTGGTCATGGGAGTTTCAAAAATTTCAGGGTATTTATCTAGCCACTTTTCAAGGATGAAGTTGGAGAAACTGTGGGTTTCAATTCATTCAGGAATCATTTAATGTTGAGGAACCTCATTTCAATGAATGCTCTGGAGAACTCTCAAAGGCAAGGCTTCCCAAAGAGTAGCCAAATAGTCACATGAAGCCCAGCCCATTGAGGTCTACAATGTGAGGTCCATGTGTGTTTTGACTCTCAACTATGCCTGTCAAGTCTTTCATAATAAAATCATGTGATATCCTGGCTGAGATTCCAAGTGATCAGTCGAAAGCCACCCTTGGCCTAGATTTCAGTTTCCAATGGTGACTCTCATGCGTGGCCTTCTAAAATCGCAACACAATTCATGACAATACTTCTCTGAGGTCAGTTCCAGAACTCAGTCTCTAAGGTGAATCATACCAAAGTTCTAGCCCTGGTGGATCCAGTCATTTCTTCCAACCACTACACAAATGAACACAATTAAAACCAAAACACTCCCACATGGTCCTCACCTTCTTCCATATAGACACTCATTATAACCTCTGGCTGGAGGTTTCCATGAGGGGCGCAGCACAAGACAGTATCCAAAACAAGCTTCCTTATCCCTTATTTGCTTAAAGTCAGCTGGGCCTGGACACCATTCCTATGAACCAGGAGTGATAAAATAAGCCTGGCCTTAATACTGCTCTGCTTCTCCAATTTGAGGCCTACTGACTGTCAGGTATAGATTCTTAATGTGATTTAAAGTAATGAAAAAACCCAAGTTCATATGGGCTAGCCTCTGCAGGGCTTTGAAGAACTCATTTGACCCAAAGGATCCCTAGTCTCATTTGATGGAGATCAGAAACCTATCAGAGTAAGGCAAGATACTTCATACACAATTACTGATATTTTTGCCATTTTGGTTTCGGAAGCACACATGGGATCTTTCTTTAGTTCCATCAGGTGCTGAGAATCTAAGCCACTGCCTCACACAGGGCCAAGTGGCTGATTCAGACACATCCCTTTCCAAAGCAGTTAAGCAAAGATACACAGGTGATGCCCATTCATTTCCATTTGAAAACAGTTTTCTTCAGGCTTCACAAATTGGTGGCCTGAGGCAGAGACCTTCCTGACTCTCAGAGCAACAGAAAAATAGGTAAGCATAAGGCCCAAAGCAGGGTTTCTCTACTGAGACTTTCTTTGTCACACTGATATCTGAGTTTTCTGAGATGCTTGCTATTCCCTTCAGCTATCCAGTATATGGCAATGTCACAGAGCTTGGAGGTGGTACATATCTTGGACACAAAACCATGAGCCTACTCTGGAGAGTGGCCAGAATTCAGAAAGAAAACAGGAACTTCGGAAGATAGTAGGTGTTGCCCGTCCCTAAAGCAACCTGCAGTCCACTCATAAATTGGGCAGGATGAATGTTGGCATGCTTTCTACTAGACAGGACACATCCATTGATGCATTATCTTTTATAATGTCTACAACCACGGACACAGTGGGATAAACAGGCATACAAACAATCACCTTGTCAAATGACTTACTATAAACAGTCCACTCTAAAGCAAACAAACCGCCTTTCTTACCTATTCTCAGAACATGAGACATAACCACAAAATCACAATCACACCCACAACGACACCTCCTTTATTCAAGTAGGTCTGTGACTAATTGGAATGTACTCTGAATGATGGGCCATACTATGTTTCCTTGAAATGGCCTGTCCTTCTCAGATCTGGTCACCTTGGCCAACACTGTGAAGTTTTCAGGAGCCAGTGGTGAGCCACTACCTGCTTTCTCATGAAATTCCCCTTTTTAGAGCTCTCTTGGCATTTGGCAATCCTCACATCAGTAGGTACCAAGGAAGACTTACTCTGTCCTTGGTTATTCCAAACAACTGAGCCCACTGGGCAAGAAACTGGGACTGACTCTGGGTGCCTGGCTTCCTGGATCCCAAGTTCAGAGAGATCCGTCATCAAGGAAGAGAGGTAGGTCACCTCATTCAGGAACTGAATGAGGTTACTGCCGTGGCAACCACTTTGTCCTAACAATTGCTTTCAAGGGTCCCATGAGATGGTGGCTGCCCCTACCTCCTGTGACACTTTCACAAGTTAGAATGGTATATCAACCATTGGCACCTGGGAACAGCTCTCCACACAGGCCTGGTTTGGTCCATCTTCTCGACATTAAGAAGAGAGAAGCTGTTTCAGACACAACCCTTCATCCTGACCAGGTTGTTTGCCATGGAGGATGAATTTTGCTCTCTTAGGTCCTCCATAGCTGCTTACAACTTCTCCAGGAATCATTTCTGCATGGACCTTTGAGTTTCTCAGCATGTGGAAGATCCCCTATATTCCTGTATTGTAAGAACAACTCTATCCCTGCTCTTCTGTAAAGTTAAATTGACTGAACAGTGTATGGTTAGGTTAACTAACAGGTTCGATTTGGATTAGGAATCTTTTTGCGGGATGAATAATGGTATTGGGAAACTGCGATATTTACAAGAATATATAGGTGAATTATAAGTATGAAAACAGAAATCTAGCTAAGATTTGAAGCCCAAAAGGGCATTGGGCCCTTGACTGGGATACGTAGCTTTGAATTATGTTCTGCACTGATGTGTCAGGTAAATCGATATACAATGGCTTAGGTCCTTGTACCATGGATGATTAAATGTAGAAGAGAACTTCCAGTCAAAAGGGATAGTTGGTAGGATTCGGAAGATTCTCGGTAGGTTTAGAAAGAAGAGTGAGTATAGGATTTGGACCAAATGTTGTTTAGCAATAGGGTTTCTGGTAGACAGTGAATGTTAATGTCAGCACAAGTGAAGAGACAGTCACAATGATGAACTGGGGAAAATAGTTAGGAAAGCTGATATCAATAGAGACATTACAAAATCAGGCAAAGTATAAAGTGAGTGATAGGATTAGATATTTTCAACAGGGTTGAGTTTGAATATATAATCTTAGAAAGACACAAATGTGTAGTGACCAATAGGATTGACATTTGACAGCATTAGGCAACCTGGACATGGATGTTTAGTAATCCATGCTCACTTTTCATTTAGTCTTTGCTACAATCTTAAGTGTGACCTTTGCTTTTTTTGTCCAGAATATTACTGTGATAAAACGTATATGTAGATCAGGTGACATGACTATTTTTCCACCATTTCTGGCAGCAACATATTCAAGACGTATAAATTAGTAATGGGGGTAAAAAGAGGTGTACCCTTTGTCTGTGCATATAGAGATAATGCATGAATAGACCATACTTTGAATAAATAATATATCTGGTTCCGACTTTAAATAATGGATTGAAATTATATGTGAAAAAATACAAGAAATCTTATATTGACATACAAACATTCATTCCAACCAGTTATATATCTAATGGCCACATTAAGGTTATGGTTTATCATGAAGGGTGTGTGAGTTTTGCTTCAAAAGTGATTATGGAAATCTAAAATAATGTGTTTGGAAAGAAGTCTCATGAAAAGACCAGTCAAGAAACCTGGAGGAATACATGTTTTATGAAGCAGGAAGTGATTGTGAAACAAATGCGCATAAATTTGTGAACTTGTGGATGAAATATATATATCCTATGATTTGTAAAAATTGAAGAAATAGTAATGTACCAGTGTTGAATGAAAATAAACGTCAGAATACACATCATGTCCCATACGAATCTACTTGATTGATGTTAATCTGGGTTAGTTACTGTACAAATATTAGGATTTGTAAGCACCATTTACTGAAGTTAGTTTTCAGAACTATGAAACAAATGTGTATTTCAGGAGGATGAATATTTCTGAGAATTATTTTGTGAAAAGTTTATTATAAATCCACATTTTTGAACATGAATGAATTTAGGGAGTGTATTTAAGATACATACATTTCATATTTTAAAAATCAGGACAGTATATATATATATATATATATATATATATATATATATTCATAATTATATATATGTGTATATACATATATATGTGTGTGTATATATATATATATATATATATATATACACACACACACAAAACACACACACAGACATTAAAATGTAGGAATATATACGCCAATCGAAGTTCATCATAAAATATATAGCATCCACAGATGCAAAAATATTTATTTTACTGAACAAGGATTTATGTATAATGTTGTTCTACTAGGAAGCTCACCCATAGTTTGAATTTTCAGTTCCAACAGCGTTTAGAGTAGTGATCTCTTCTCACAACTTGTATCTGCCAAGTCAGTCACCTCACAAAAATGAACGTGTGATACCAGGTAGGATTCTATAAAGCATATAAAAATACATGTGCTGAATAGGCTACAGAGAAAGGCAGACAGGCATTTACATATTTGTTAACTTTAACAACACATGGAGAACTATTTCAATTAAAAATTGACTAGATTTATAACACCTACCATTTATCATGAAAAAGGCAAGTCCAACTATACCCCACGCCTCCTCTGAACTGCTTGTATTTCTATTCTGTTTGGGTTGTTTTTCTCCATCATTTGGATTAGTCGACAGAGTATAGTAGGGTATGGGTTATTGTCAGGATTCAGTATTTTCAATGGTATATAGGAAAATGAATCCAATGTGTATAAAAATATATGCTACACAATTATCTTCCCACTCTCATCCAGAACAATGCCTTTACATTACCTTCACCTCAAGTAAGACACAATTAGGGTAGAAGAGTTTGAAAATCTGTGAATGCATATCTGGGGTGGAAACAGTACTAAGAAACAAATACGTATTTCAGGTGGATGAATATTTCTGAGAATAATCTTGTGAAAAGTTGATTATGAATCCACAACATAAATATGAATGAATTTAGGAAGTGTGTAATAAGACACATATTTCATATTTTGAATACTTTTGAGAGTGTATCTATATATATATTTATATACACACACAGAGACAGACATTAAAAATTGCAATATATATGCCAAACGAAATTCACCATGAAATGTATATCATCCACAGATCCAAATATATTCATTTTACTGAACAGGGATTTATGTATAATGTTGTTCAACTAGGAAGCTCACTCACATTTGAATTACCAGTTCAAGCAGCGTTTAGGAGGAGTGATCTCTTCTTCCAATTTGTATCTGCCAAGTCAGCCACCTCACAAGAATGTACGTGTGGTACCAGGTAGGATTCTATATGTGCATATAAAAATACGTGTGCTGAATAGGCTACAGAGAAAGGGGGACAGGAATTCACTTATTTGTTAACTTTAAAAACCCATCGAGAACTATTTCAACAAATAATTGACTAGATTTATAACTGCTACACTATACCATGCAAAAGGCAACTCCAACTATAAAACATACCTCATCTAAACTGCTTGTATTTCTATTATGTTTGTGTTATTTTTCTCCATCATATTAGGATTAGTAGTCAGAGTCTAATAGGGTATATGTTAGTTTCAGGGATTCAGCATTTCTAATGGAAAATAGGAAATTGAATCCAATGTGTATGCAAATATGTGCTACACAAAAATCTTCCCACTTTCATCCAGAACAATGCCTTGACATTACATTCTCCTCAAGTAAGACACAATTAGAAGATAAGAGTTAGAAAATCTGTGAATATATATCTGGAATGGAAAATACTCTGGAGTTTACAACTTTAGAGGTGGTAGAGAAGATTCTAAAAGTAAGGGACAGGGTAAACATTCCACAAACATGTAGCTCTGCTGGCCTAAATACTTTTTGAGAAACTGCCTCTAAGAGTGGGCACTTGAAGTATTTGATGTTCTGAGGAGATTTAGTTCCTTTGTAGAGAAACCATGAAAGCTGGGTCTGCATCTATGTTACTTGGAGGACATGGTTTCTTATTATCCAATGAACATGAGGCAGCAGTGCTGAATTCTCTCTTTGTAGGTAAACTATGGACACTGGGGTCTAAGTGTCTTTCAGTGTGGACTGTGAAGCCAATTGGTCATCCTCCACTTTTCGTGGTGTTTCTCGCTGCTGCACTGGGAGTTTGGTATTTGCTTCAAAAAATACAAAGAGTTAAAATGGGACAGAGTGGTGGAGGGAGTTCTTTAAGATGTGGTGAGTCAGGGTCTTCAGGAGAATGCACCAACCAAGGTTCTATCCCATGTAGATTGCCCCCTTGAGAATAGCAACATGATTCTGAACATTGCAGTGAATCCTCTCCATATAACAAGATGCCTTTACATATATGGGTCTGCTGGCTGCACCATGTCAGTCACAAGCCATTTGGAAGCCAATGGCTGATCCACATGGCCGCAACACAGATGTTTTATCACAAAATTGCATACCACTGCTCTAGGCCCACTACTCACCAGGCTCCAACTTACTGGCATATCTGTTCTACACCATTTTCATGAAACAAAGTCAATCAAGGCAGTGTCTGGTATACTCAGGATCAGAAACAGGACATCCAAAGTATTTCCAGTGCCCGCTGATCATAAAAATATCAAAAATTTCATGGTAATTTTCTAGCCATTTTTCACGGATGAAGTTTGAGGCTCTGAGGGATTCAATTAATTCAGGAACCATTAAATGGTGAAGAAGCTAATTTCAATGAAAGCTCTGGAGCACTCTCACAGGCAAGGTTTCCCTAAGGGTGGCCAAAATGTCACATGAAGCCAGGCCCATTGAGATCTACAATATGAGGTCCATGTGTGTTTTAAACTCAAATATGGCTGCCAAGTCTTTAAGAAAAATTGTATGTTATATCCGGGCTGAAATTCCCAATGTTCTGTGGAAATCCAACCTGGGCCTAGATCTCAGGTTCCAAGGGCGACTCTCATGTGTGGCCTCCTAAAATCCCAACACAATTCATGGCAATACTTCTCTGAGGTCAGTTAAAGAACTCAGTCTCTAAGGGGAATCACACCAGAGTTCAAGCCCAGTGGAACAGTCATCTCTTCCAACCGCCACACAAATGACCACAATTAAAACCAAAACACTCCCACATGGTCCTCATCTTTTTCCATATAGACACTCCTTATAACGTCTGGCTGGAGTTTTCAATGAGGTCCACAGCCCAAGTCAGTGTCCAAATTAAGGTCCTGTTCCCCTCATTTGTCTAACATCAAGGTGGCCTGGACACACTTCCTGTAAACCAGGAATGATCAAATAGGCCTGCCATTAATACTGCTTGGCTTTTTCAATTTGAGGCCTTCTGACTCTGTGGTTTAGATTCTTTATGTGAATTTGAGTCATGAGAAAATCCAAGCACCTCTGCAGAGATTTGAAGAACTCATTTGGCCGAAAGGATTCCTATTCTCACTTGATGGAAGTCAGGATCCTAACAGAGGAAGGTAAAAGAATTCATTCACAATGAGTGAATATTTGCCATTTTGGTTTTGGATGCACACATTTGATCTTTCTTTTGATCCATCAGGTGCTGAGAATCTAAGCCACAGCCTCACACAGGGCCAAGAGGATGATTCAGACACATCTTTTTCCAAAGCAATTAAGCAAAGAGACACAGGTGATGCCCTTCATTTCCATTTGAAAAATGTTTTCCTCAGGCTTCCCAAAGGGGTGCCCAGAGGCAAAGACATCCTGAGATTCAAGGCAACAGAACAATAGGTTAGCAAAAGGCCCAAAGCAGGGTTTCTCCACTGAGACTTTCCTGGTCACACTGATATCTGAGTTTTCTGAGATGCTGGCCATTCCCTTCAGATATCCAGTACATGGCCATGTGACAGAGATTGGAGGTGGTACATATCTTGGACACAAACCCAAGAGCCTATTCTGAAGAGTTGTCAGAATTCAGAAAGAAAACAGGGACTTAATAAGGTAGTAGGTGTTGCCTATCGATATGGAAACCACACTCCATTCATTAATTGGGCAGGATGAATGCTGGGAAGCTTTCTACTAGAGGGGACACATGCATTGATGCATTCTCTTTTCTAATGTATACAACCACGGACACAGTGGGATACACAGACATAGAAACACTCACCTTGTAAAACAACTTACTAGAAACAGTTCACTGCAAACCAAAGAAACCTCCTTTCCTACCTATTCTCAGAACAGAGACAAAACCACACACCCACACTCAAAAAGACACCTCCTTCCCCCAAGTAGGGCTGTGATTATCCGGAGTGTCCTCTGACAGGTTTGCCATACTATGTTCCCCGGTAATGGTCGGTCCTGTCTCAGATCTGGTCTCCTTGTACAACTCTGTAAAGCAGTCAGGAGCCAGCGGTGAGCCACTACCTGCTTAGTCAGGAAAGGCCCGTGTTCATATCTTTCCTGGCATTTGGCCATCCTCACATCAGTCAGTACCAAGAAGACTGACTCTGTCCTTGGTGATTCCAAACAAATGAGACCACTTGGACTGGGACTGGGACTGGCTCTGGTTCTTGGTTTCCTTGGTCCCAAGTTCAGAAAGTTCCATCAACAAGGAAGTGAGGTAGGTCACTTCCTTTAAGAACTGAATGAGGTCACTGCCTTGGCAACCACTTTGTCCTAACAGTTGCTTCCAAGGGTCCCATGAGATGGAGGCTGCCCCTACTTCTTTTGGCACTTTCACAACTTAGAATGGTATATCAACCTTAGGCACCCGAGAACAGCTCTCCACACAAGCCTGGTTTGGTCCATCTTCTCTACAGAAAGAAGATAGAGGCTGATTCAGACAAAACCCTTCATCCTGACCAGGTTGTTTGCCATGGAAAATGACTTTTTGTCTCTCAGGTCCTTCATTGCTGCCTACATCTTCTCCAGGGATCATTTCTGCATGGACCTTTGAGGTTCTTAACAGGTAGAGCATCCCCTACATTCCTGTATTGTAAGAACAATCTGTCTCTGCTCTTCTGTAAAGTTAGATTGAGTGAACAGTGTATAGTTAGGGTTAATATCATGTTCGATTTGGGTTAGGAATCATTCTGCTGGATTAATAATGGTATTGGGAACCTGTGATATTTATAAGAATATCGAGGTTAAACATATGTATGAAAACAGAAATTAAAGTAAGATTTGAATCCCAGAAGGGCATTGGGCAATTGATTGGGATATTTAGCTTTGAATTACTATCTGCACACATGTCTCAAATAAATCGATATACAATGGCAGAGGAACTTGAACCTTGGATGATTGAATGCTGAAGAGAACATCCAGTCAAAAGGGATTGTCGGTAGGATTAAGAAGATAGTCGCAGTTATTAATATGGTATTATGTAAAAATGTGGATGTGTAACCGATGTGATTCTGCAACTTGTATTTGGGGTAAAAATGGGAGCTGATAACCCATTTGAATCAAATGTATGGAAGATGATATGCCATGAGCTTTGTAATGTTTTGAACAACCAATAAAAAAATTAAAAAAAAAAAGAAGATAGTCGTTATGTTTAGCAAGTAGAGTTAGTATAGGATATGTAACAAAAGTTCTTTAGCAATTTTTTTCGGGCAGTGAGTGAATATAAATGTCAGCACATATGAAGAAATCAGACACAATGATGAACTGGGGAAAATTTGTAGAAAAGCAGATATCAATAGAGACATTAGGAAATCAGGCAAAGTATAAAGTGAGTGATAGAATAAGACATTTTCAACAAGGTTGAGATTGAATATCTAATCTTAGGAAGAAACAAAT
This sequence comes from Callospermophilus lateralis, assembly GCF_048772815.1. Classification (NCBI taxonomy): domain Eukaryota; kingdom Metazoa; phylum Chordata; class Mammalia; order Rodentia; family Sciuridae; genus Callospermophilus; species Callospermophilus lateralis. The sequence continues at coordinate 236,830 of NW_027515042.1, read as the reverse complement.
ATGTAGGTCACCAATAGGATTGACATTTGAGAGCATTAGGCAACATGGACATGGATATTGTTAGTAATCCATGTTCACTTTACATTTAGGCTTTGGTACAATCCTAAGTGGGACCTTTGCATTTTGTTTCCAGAATATTACTGTGATAAAATGTATATGTAGATCAGATGACATGATTTTTTCTTCCACCATTTCTAGGAGCAGTATTTTGAAAACGTATAAATTAGCATTGGGGGTAAAAAGAGGTGTACCCTGTTTTTATGAATATACAGATAATGCATGAATAGACCTTAATTTCAATAAATAATACAACTTGTTCCACTTTAAATAATGGATTGAATTGATATCTGAAAATATATAAGAAATCTTATATTGATATGCAATCATTCATGACAACCAGTTATACACCTAATGTTAATATTAGGGTACGATTTATCATGAAGTTTGTGTGAGTTTTGCTTCAAATGTGATTATGGAAATCGAAAATAATGTGTTTGGAAAGAAGTCTCATGAAAATGCCAGTCAAGGAACACCGAGGAATTCATGAGTTCTGAAGCAGGAAGTGATTGAAATTGAAAAAAATGACGATAAATTTCCTAACTTGTGGATGAAATATTATAATATGATGTGAATAAACTGAAGAAATAGTAATGTACCAGTGCTGAATAAAAATGAACATCAAAATACACATCATGTCCCACAGGAATCTTCTCGCATTGATGTTAAACTGTGTCAGTTACTGTAGAAATATTAGGATTTCTTTGCACCATTCACCAAAGTTAGTTTTCTTTTTTTTAATTTTTATTTATGCTTGTTCAAAACATTACATAGTTCTTGATATATCATATTCCACACTGTGATTCAAGTGGGTTATGAACTCCCATTTTTACCCCATAAACAGATTGCAGAATCACATCAGTTACACATCCATTGATTTACATATTGCCATACTAGTGTCTGTCGTATTCTGCTGCCTTTCCTAACCTCTACTATCCCCCTCCCCTTACCTCCCCTCTCCTCTTCTCTCTCTACCTCTTTACTGTAATTCATTTCTCCCCCTTGTATAATTTTTTCCTTTCCCTCACCTCCTCTTGTATGTAATTTTGTATAACCCTGAGGGTCTCCTTTTATTTCCATGCAATTTCCCTTCTCTCTCCCTTTCCCTTCCTCCTCTCATCCCTGTTTAATGTTAATTTTCTTCTCATTCTATTCGTCCCTACTCTGTTCTTAGTTAATCTCTTTATATCAAAGAGACATTTGGCATTTGGTTTTAGGGATTGGCTAGCTTCACTTAGCATAATCTGCTCTAATGCCATCCATTTCTCTGTAAAAATTTTGTCATTTTTTAATGCAGAGTAATACTCCATTGTGTATAAATGCCTCATTTTTTATCCATTCATCTATGGAAGTGCATCTAGGTTGGTTCCACAGTCTTGCTATTGTAAATTGTGCTGCTATGAACATCAATGTAGCAGTGTCCCTGTAGCATTTTTTTTAGGTCTTTAGGGAATAGACTGAGAAGGGGAATACCTGGGTCAAATGGTGGTTCCATTCCCACCTCTACAAGAAATCTCCATACTGCTTTCCAATTTGGCTGCACCAATTTGCAGTCCCACCAGCAATGTACAAGTGTACCCTTTTCTCCACATCCTCGCCAGCACTTGTTGTTGTTTGAGTTCATAATAAATATCTGGAATGGAAAATGCTCAGGAGTTCACAACCTTGAAGGTGGTAGAGGAGTTTCCAAAAGTAAGGGACAGGGTAAATACCACAAACATGGAGCTGTGTCAGCCTTAAGACTTCTTGAGAAAATGCCTCTGAGGTTGGGCACTTGAAATATATGTTGTTGTCAGGAGCTTTAGCTTCCTTTGTAGTGAGACCATCAAAGCTGAGTCTGCATCTATGTGACCTGGACGACATGTTTTTTTTTTATTTTCCTATGAACACGAGGCAGCAGTACTGAATTCTCTCTTTGTAGGCAAACTGGGGCTACTGGGGGCTAAGTGTCTCCCCATGTGGACTGTGAAGCCATTTGATCATCCTTCACATTTAATCATGTTATTTGATGCTGCACTGAAAGTTTGGTATTTACTTTATGAAATAAAGGAGTTTAACTGTGATACAGTGCTGCAGGGAGTTCTGTCATGTGTGGTGGTCAGGATCGGCAGGAGAATGTACCAAGAAGGCTTCTATCACACATAGTTGCCCCCTTGACCATAGCAACATGATTCTGAACATTGCCCTGAAACCTCTCCATACAACAAGATGCCTTTACATCCAAAGGTCTGCTAGCTGCACCATGTCAGTCACAAACCATTTATAAGCCAATGGCAGATCCACGTGGCCCCACCACAGATGTTTTTTCACACACCTACACTCTACTGCTCTTGGCCCACTACTCAGCAGGCTCCAACTTACTGGCATATCTTTTCTACACCATTATCATGAAACTCAGTCAAACCAGGCACTGTCTTGTATACTCATGATAAGCAACAGGACATCAAAAGGTTTTCCAGTGCCAGCTGGTCATGGAAATTTCAAAAATTTCATGGTATTTTCTAGCCATTTTTCAAGGATGAAGTTGGAGTTACTGTGGGTTTCAATTCATTCAGGAACCATTAAATATTGAGGAATCTCATTTCAATGGAAGCTCTAGAGAACTCTCACAGGCAAGTCTTCTGAAAGAGTGGCCCAAGGTCACATAAAGCCAGCCACATTGAGGTCTACAATGTGAGGTCCATGTGTGTTTTGACTCTCAACTATTGCTGCCAAGTCTTTCAGAATATAATCAAGTGATATCCTCGCTGAGATTCCCAGTGCTCTGTGGAAAGCCACCCTGGGCCTAGATCTCAGTTTCCAAGGGTGACTCTCATGCGTGGCCTCCGAAAATTTCAACACAATTCATGGCAATACTTCTCTAAGGTCAGTTTCAGAACTCAGTCTCCAAGGGGAATCCCACAAGAGTTGAAACCCAGGTGGACGCAGTCATCTTTTCCCACCGCCACACAAATGACAACAATGAAAACCAAAACACTCTCACATGGCCCTCATGTTCTTCCATATAGACACTAATCATAACCTCTGGCTAGAAGTTTCCATGAGGGGCGCAGACCAAGACACTGTCCAAAATAAGCTCCCTTTCCCCTCATTTGCCGAAAGTCAGGGTGGCCTACACACCCTTCCTGTGAACCAGAACTGATCAAATAGGCATGGCGTTAATACTGTCATGCTTTTCCAATTTGAGGCCTACTGACTGTCAGGTATAGATTCTTTATGTGATTTGGAGTCATCAGAAAACCCAAGCACTTCTGCAGGGGTTCAAAGAACTCTTTTGAACTAAAGGATCCTGATTCTTACTTGATGAAGGTCAGGAATCTAATAGAGGAAGGCAAGAGACTCATTTGCCATTTCTGTTTTGAATGTACACATGGAATCTATCTTTTGATGAATCAGGTGCTGAGAATCTAAGCCACAACCTCACACAGAACCAAGAGGCTGATTCAGACACATCCTTTTACAAAGCAATTAAGCAAAGAGCCACAGGTGATGCCCATTCATTTTCATTTGAAAACTGTTTTCTTCAGGCTTCACAAAGGGGTGGCCAGAGGCAAAGACCTTCCTGACATTTAGGGCAACAGAAGAACAGGTAAGCAAAAGACACAAAGCAGGGTTTCTCCACTGAGACTTTCCTGGTCACACAGATATCTGAGTTTTCTGAGATGCTTGACATTCACTTCAGCTATCAAGTACATGGCCATGTCACAGAGCTTGGAGGTGGTATATATCTTGGACACAAAACCATGAGCCTATTCTGGAGAGTGGCCAGAATTCAGGAAGAAAACAGGATCTTAGGAAGATAGAAGGTTTTGCCCATCCAGAAGGCAAGCCGCAGTCCATTAATCAATTGGGCAGGATGAATGCTGGGAAGCTTTCTACTAGACAGGACACATCCATTAATTCATTCTCTTTTCTAATGTCTACAACCACAGACACAGTGGGATACACAGACATAGAAACACTTACATGTCAAACGACTTACTAGAAACAGTCCAATCCAAACCAAACAAACCACATTTCCTACCTATTCTCAGAACATGTGACAAAACCACAAAACCACAACCACTCCCACAAAGGCACCTCCTTCCCCCAAGTAGGTCTGTGACTATCCAGAGTGTCCTCTGACTGGTGGGCCATAAAATGTTCTCCCGAAATGTCCTGTCCTGACTCAGATCTGGTCTCTTTGGCCAACTTTGTGAAGTTGTCAGGAGCCAGCGGTGAGCCACTACCTGCTTTCTCAGAAAAGGTCCCTCTTCAGAGCTCTTCTGGCCTTTGGCCATCCTCACATAGGTAGGTACCAAGAAAGACTGACCCTGTCCTTGGTAAAACTGAACAAGTGAGCCCACTGGGACTGGGACTGAGACTGGCTCTGGGTACCTGTCTTCATGGATCCCAAATTCAGAGAATTCCTTCACCAAGGAAGTGACGTAGGTCACTTCCTTCAGGAACTGAATTAGGTTACTGCCTTGTCAACCAATTTGTCCTAACAGTTGCTTCCAAAGTCCAATGAGTTGGAGGCTGCCCCTTCTTCCAGTGAAACTTTCACAATTTTGCATGGTATATCAACCATAGGCACCCAAAAAAAGCTCTCCAGATAGGCCTGGTTTGGTCCATCTTCTATACATTAAGAAAAGAAATGTTGATTCAGACACATCCCTTCATGCTAACCAGGTTGTTTGTCATGGAAGATGACTTTTGCTCTCTGACGTCATTCATAGCTGCCTACATTTAATCCAGGGATCATTTCTTTAATGACCTTGGAGGTTCTCAGCAAGTGGAAGATCCCCTAATTTCTTTATTGAAAGACCAACTCTGTCCCTGCTCTTCAGTAAAGATAGATTGAGAGAACAGTGTATGGTCAGGGTTAATAACATGTTCCATTTGGGTTAGGAATCATTCTGCGGGATGAATTATGGTATTGGGAACGTGCGATATTTATAAGAATATAAGTGAAATATAAGTATGAAAACAGACATCTAGGTAATATTTGAAGCCCAGAATTGCATTGGACCCTTGGCTGGGATTCTTAGCTTTGAATTATATTCTGCACAGATGTCTCAGATAAATCAATATACAATGGCATAATTCCTTGTACCTTGGTTGATTGAATGTTGAAGAGAACATCCAGTCAAAAAGAAATAATTTGTAGGATTAGTAAGATTGTTGGTAGGTTTTGAAAGAAGAGTGAGTATAAGATTTGGATGAAAAGATCTTTAGCAATAGGGTTTCGGATAGAGAGTGAATGTAATTGTCAGCACATGTGGAGAGTCTGTCAAAAGGATGAACTGGGGAAAAAAGTAGGAATGCAGATATCAATTGACATTAGGATATCAGGCAAAGTATAAAGTGAGTGATAGAATTATACATTTTCAACAGGGTTGAGTTTGAATATATAATCTTAGGAAGAAACAAACATGTAGTCACCAATAGGATGAACTTTTGAGAGCATTAGGCAATATGGACATGGATGTTTTCCGTAATCCATTCTCACTTTTCATTTAGGCTTTGGTACAAACATAAGTTTGACCTCTTCTTTCTGTGTGCAGAATATTACTGTGGTAAAATGTATATGTAGATCAGGTGACATGAGTATTTCTTCCACCATTTCTGAGAGCAATATTTTGAAGACGTATCAATTATTTTTGGAGGTAAAAATGGTGTACACTGTGTCTATAATTATAGAGATAATGCATGAATAGACCATACTGTAAAGAAATATTATAACTGGTTCTAACTTTAAATAATGGATTGAATTGATATCTGAAAATATACAGAAAATCTTACATTGATATACAATCCTTCATTCCAACCAGTAATATATATAATGGTTATATCAGCATTATGGTTTTTCATGAAGAATGTGTGAGTTTTGCTTCAAAAGTGATTATGGAAATCGGAAATAATGTGTTTGGAAAGAAGTCTCATGAAAAGACCAGTCAAGAAACCTGGAGGAATACATGTGTTTTGAAGCAGAAAGTGATTGAAAGTGAAACAAATGCCTATAAATTTGTGAACTTGTGGATCAAATATATATACTATGATGTGCGTAAACTGAAGAAATAGTAATGTACCACTGTTACATAAAAATGAACGTCAAAATACACATCATGTCCTCTCCCACAGGAATCTACTTGCATTGATGTTAAACTGGGTCAGTTATTGTAGAAATATTAGGATAATGCCGCAGTCTTGCTGGGCACAATCAGCAGCCACTTGTCAAAAGAAACTAACTTTATTTTTAGAACCACACATGCCAAACAAAACAGCCTCTCAGGAAAAAAACCTTCAGAGCCCCAACTGCCACCACTGGCTTCCCAAAACCTCTCCCTCCCACAGGAGCCTCTCTCCGCCTCCCACAATACTCCTGCTCTTGAGGGCGATTGGCTGGGTCATGTCGGCGGAGTCAAAAAAAGTCCCCAATGAGCAGTTTTGTGGTCTGAAAGGGCAGGGAAACAGCCCATTGAGCATCACCGCAGAGGAGCCAATCAGCTAGGTGTTGCTGGGGCCGCTGTGAGCCAATCATCAGCCGGCAGCTGGAAGTTTGCTGGCAGCAGGAATTTTGCTGGGGCCCCTTCGGCTTGGCTCTCAACATCTTCGCCTCTCTGTTTAAACAACACGCATGTGGCTTAGGGACCGTGCCTGCCCTTAGGTTGTCCAATAGTACATATGGTCTTTACCCGTTAAGTTGGTACCATTGCAATTGGATCTTACCCGTCACTGACTACCCGTCCAGTATAGAGCCACACATGTGGAGAGGTCTTTGTACCAGCGGGGGTGGGTGAGGTTCTTTGCCTCACCTCTGTTGGCCCCCAAATTTTAGCTGGACGATCATGACACGCAGAAGGGAGGAAGATACACCAAGCCAATTGATGGCTCCTTTTGGAAAAATTGTACCACCGATGACATCATCAGCAAATATACCCCAACACTACCACAAGTCGCTGCACCAACAGATAGTTCACAATGCATTTAGGTGAGTTCACAATGTGTCCAGGCAAGTTCTGCAAGCAGTACAGGGATGGCTATTGCAGAAGCTGTAGATTGGTATTATCTTTGATTTCACCTGCACTGGGATGAAGATAGGAACTCTGGCAATAATGTCTAAAGAAAAAAATTATGTAATATTCCAGAAGGCACTAAAACCAAAAAAAAAAAAAAATATGTAACATTCCAGAAGGCACATCAAAAACCAAAGTGGCCCAAAAAGCAGTCATTGAGGATGAAGTCTCTCACTTTCCTCTGTAAGGTTCCTGACCTCCATAAAATGAGAATAGGGATTTATTGGGTCAAATGAGTTCTTCAAAACCCTGCAGAGTGTAGCCAATGGGTTATTGGGTTTTTTCATTACTCCAATTCACATCAAGAATCTATACTCCACAGACAGTAGGCCTCAAATTGGAGAAGCAGAGAAGTATTAAAGTCAGGGTTATTTGATCACTCCTGATTCACAGAATGGGTGTCCAGGCCACCCTGACTTTAGGCAAATGAGAGGAAAGGGAGATTATTTTGGACACTGTCTTGGGCTGTGCCCCTCAAGGAAACGTCAAGCCAGAGGTTATGATGAGTGTCTATATGGAAGAAGATGAGGGCCATTTGGGAGTGTTTTGGTTTTCATTGTGGTCATTTATGTGGCAGTAGGAAAAGATGACTGGGTCCACCAGGGCTTGAACTCTGGTGTGATTCCTCTTAGAGACTGAGTTCTGGAACTGACCTCAGAGAAGTATTGCCATGATTTGTGTTGGGATTTTAGGCGGCCACCCATGAAAGTCGCCCTTTGAAACTGAGATCTAGGCCTGGGGTGGCTTTCCACAGAGCACTGGGAATCTCAGACAGAATATCATATGATGTTATTTTGAAATACTTGCCAGACATAGTTGAGAGTCAAAACACACATGGACCTCACATTGTAGACCTCAATTGGCCTGGCTTCATGTGACTATTTGGCCACTCTTTGGAAAGCCTTGCCTGTGAGAGTTCTCCAGAACTTTCATTGAAATGAGCTTCCTCAACATTGAATGATTCCTGAAAGAATTGAAACCCACAATGCCTCCAACTTCATCCTTGTAAAATGGCTAGATAAATACCATGAAATTTTTGAAATTCACATGATGAGGTGGCACTGGAGAACCTTTGATGTCCTGTTGCTGATCATTAGTGTACCAGACAGTGCCTTGATTGATTGGGTATAATGAAAGTGGTGTAGAACAGAGATGCCGGTTAGATGGAGACTGCGGAGTAGTTGGCCCAGAGTTGTGGTGTGCAGGTGTGTGATAAATATTTATGGTGGTGCCATGTGGATCTGCCATTGACTTCCAAATGGCTTTTAGCTAACATGGTGCACCCAGCAGACCCTTATGTGCAAAGGCATCTTGTTATATGGAGAGGTTTCAGGGAAATGTTCAGAATCAGGTTGCTATGGTCAAGGGGGCAAGCTATGTGGGATAGAAGCCGGGTTAGTGAGTTCTCCTGGAGACTCTGACCCAGCACATGTCACAGAACTCCCTCCAACACTGTGTCCCAGTTGAACTCCTTGTATTTCTTGAAGCAAATACCAAACTCCCAGTTCAACACCAAGAAACATCATGAAAATTGGAGGATGACTAAATGGCTTCACAGTCCACATGGTTAGACACTTTGGCCCACTGGCCTCTGTTTACCTACAAAGAGAGAATTCAGCACTGCTGCCTCAGGTTCATTGGAAAATAAGAAACCATGTTCTCCAAGTCACATAGATTCAGACCCAGCTTTGATGGTTTCACTACAAATGAAGACAAAGCTCCTGACAACAATATATATTTCAAGTGCCACACCTCAGAGGCAGATTCTCCAGAAGTCTTTTTTCCAGCAGAGCTCCATGGTTGTGGAGTGTTTACCCAATCCCTTACTTCTGGAAACTCCTCTACCTGCTCCCAGGTTGAGAACTCCTGAGAATTTTCCATTCCAGATATGTATTCACAGATTTTCTACCTCTTCTTCTCTAATTGTGTCTCACTTGGGGCAAAGGTAATGTCAAGGCATTGTTCTAGGTGAGAGTGGGAAGATTATTGTGTAGCACATATTTGCATACACATTGGATACATTATCCTATTTTCCATTTGCAATACTGAATTTCTGACACTAACCCATACCCTACTAGACTATGACTACTATCCTAAAATTGATGGAGAAAAAGAAACCTAACAGAATAGAAATACAGGCCTTTTGTAGGAGGCATGGTGTATACTTGGATTTTCCTTTTCCTTTATCAAGGATATGTGTTATAAATCTAGTCAACTTTTCATTGTAATATTTCTCCATGAGTTTTCAAAGTTAACACATATGTAAATTCCTGTCTCCTTTTCTCTGTAGCCTCTTTAGAACATGTATATTTTTATGCATATATAGACTCCTACCTGGTAACACACGTAAATTCTTGTGATCTCACAAACTTTGGAATATACAAATTATGAGAATAGATCACTTCCCCTAAATACTGATGGAACTGAAAATTCAAACTATGGGTGAGCTTCCTAGTGAACAACATCATACATAAATCCATGTTCAGTAAAATGAATATTTTTAGATATGTGTATGATATATATTTCATTATAAATTTCGATTGGCATATATATTGCTACATTTTATTGTTGTGTGTGTGTGTGTGTGTGTGTGTGTGTGTCTTATTATACACTCCCTAAATTCATTCAAGTTCATGTATGCGATTTAAAATCAACATTTTACATGATTATCATCAGTCTGGCTGGGCACAATTCAGGAGCCAATTGTCAAAAGAAACAAACTTTATTTTAGAACCACACAAGCCAAACAAAACAGCTTCTCAGGAAAAACCCTCAGAGCCCAACTGCCACCACAGTCTTCCCACAAGCCTCTCCCTCAACCACAAGCCTCCTCCTTTTGAGGCCAATTGGCTGGGTCACATGGGCGGAGCCAAAAAAGTCCACCAATGAGCAGCTCCGTTGTCTGAAAGGGCAGGGAAACATCCCATTGAGCATCACCACAGAGGAGCCAATCAGCTAGATGTTGCTGGGGCCGCTGTGGAGCCAATCATCAGCCGGCAGCTGGAAGTTTGCTGGCAGCTGGAGGTTTCCTGGGGTCCCTTTGGCTGTGGCTCTCAACATCTCCCCCTCTCTGTTTAAACAACGAGCATGTGGCTTAGGGACCATGCCTGCCTTAGGTTGTGCAGTAGTACATATGGTATTTACTGGAGACCCTTGGCTGTGGCTATCAACAGGATTTGTATGTACCATTCACTGAAGTTAGTTTTCAGTACTAGGAAACAAATATGTATTTCAGGTGGATAAATATTTCTGAGAAAAATCTTGTGAAAATTTGATTATAAATCCACATACTTGAACATAAATGAATTTAGGGAGTGTAAATAAGATACATATATTTCATATTTTGAAAAATCTGGAGAGAGAGTGTGTGTGTGTGTGTGTGTGTATACACACACAGACACATACAGATATTAAAATGTAGCAACATATATGCAAATCTAAATTCACTATGAAATATACATCAATCACAGATCCAAAATATTCAATTTTCTTAACAGGGATTTATGTATAATGTTTTTCTACTAGGAAGCTCACCCATTATTTGAATTATCAGTTCCAACAGCGTTTAGGAGGAGTGATGTCTTCTCACAAATTGTATCTCCCAAGTCAGTCACCTCACAAGAATGTAGGTGTGACACCAGGTAGGATTTGATATGTGCATATAAAAATACATGTGCTGAATAGGCTACAGACAAAGGGAGACAGGAATTCACATATTTGTTAACTTTAAAAACACATGGAGATCTATTTCAATTAAAAATAGACTGGATTTATAACACCTGACATTTATCATGCAAAAGGCAAGATCAATTATACACCATGCCTCCTCTGAACTGCTTGTATTTCAATTCTGTTTGTGTACTTTTCTGCATGATATTAGAATTAGTAGTCAGAGTCTAGTAGGTATGGGTTCGTGTCAGGGATTCAGTATTTCGAATGAAAAATTGGAAAATGAATCCAATGTGTATGCAAATACGTGCTACACACAAAAATTCCCACTTTCATTCAGAACAATGGCTTGAAATAACCACGCTCCATGTAAGAAACAATTAGAGGAGAAGAGTTAGAAAATCTGTGAATACATACGTAGAATGGAAAATGCTCATTAGTTCACAACCTTTGAGGTGGAAGAGACGTTTCCAAACCTTAGGGACAGGGTAAAACTCCACAAACATGGATCTCTGCTGGCCTAAACACTTCTGGAGATACTGACAATGAGGTTGGGTACTTGAAATATATGTTGTTTTCAGAAGCTTTAGCTTCCTTTGTAGTGAGACCATCAAACTTGGGTCTGCATTTTTGGGACCTGGAGGACATGAATTCTTATTGTCCAATGAACATGAGGCAGCAGTGCTGAATTCACTCTTTGTAACTAAACTGTGGCCAATGGGGGATAAGTGTCTCCCCGTCTGGACTTTGAAATCATTTGGTCATCCTCCACTTTTCGTGGTGTTTCTTGCTGCTGCAGTGGGTGTTTTGTATTTGGTTCATGACATACAAGGAGTTAAACTGGGACACAATGCTGGAGGGAGTCCTGTAACGTATGGTGTGTCAGGGTCTGCAGGAGAATGCACCAACCAGGCTTCTATCCCCCATTGCTTGCCCCCTTTACCATAGGAACTTGATTCTGAACATTGCCCTGAAAACTCTCCATGTAACATGATGCCTTTACATACAAAGTTCTGCTAGCTGCACCATGTCAGTCACAAGTCATTTGGAAGCCAATGTAAGATCCACATGACCCCACCACAGATGTATTGTCACACACCTGCACACAACTGCTCTTGGCCTGCCATAAATACTGCTCTGCTTCTCCAATTTGAGGCCTACTTACTGTCAGGTATAGATTCTTTATGTGATTTGGCATCATGAGACAACCCAAGCAGTTCTGCAGGACTTTGAAGAACTCATTTGATCCAAAGGATCCCTATTCTCACTTGATGGAGGTCAGGAACCAAACAGAAGAAGGCAAGAGACTTCATCCACAATGACAGATTTTTTGCCATTTTGGTTTTGGATGCACACATGGGATCTTCTTTAGATCTATCAGGAGCTGAGAATCTTAGCCACAGCCTCAAACAGGGCCTAGTGTCTGACTAAGACACATCCCTTTCCAGAGCAATTAAGCAAAGAGCCACAGGTGATGCCCATTCATTTCCATTTGAAAACTGTTTCTTCATGCTTCACAAAGGGGTGGCCTGAGGCAAAGAACTTCCTGACATTCAAGGCAACAGAAACATAGATAAGCAAATGGAGCCAAGCAGGGTTTCTCCACTGAGACTTTACTGGTCACACTGATATCTGAGTTTTCTGAGATGTTCCCATTCCCTTCAGCTATCAAGGACATGGCCATGTCACAGAGTTTGGAGGTGGTACATATCTTGGACAATAAACCATGATACTATTCTGGAGAGTAGCCAGAATTCAGGAAGAAAACAGCAACTTAGGAAGTTAGTAGGTGTTTCCCATCCATAAGGCAAGCAACAGTCCATTAATCAATTGTGCAGGATGAATGCTGTGAAGCTTTCTACTAGACAGGACACCTCCATTGATGCATTCTCGTTTCTAATGTCTAAAACCACGGACACAGTGGCTACACAGACATAGAAACACTCGCCTTGTCTATAGACTTACTAGAAACAGTCGACTCCAAACCAAACCAACCACCTTTCCTACCTATTCTCAGAACATGAAACAAAACCGCAAACTCACACCCACAACCAAAAAGGCACCTCCTTCCCAAAAATAGGTCTTTAACTATCTGGAGTGTCCTCTGACTGGTGGGCCATACTATGTTCCACTCGAAATGGCCTGTCTGGTCTCAGATCTTGTCTCCTTGGCCAACTCTGTTATTCTGCGAGGAGCCTGCTGTTAGCCACAACCTGCTGTCTCAAGAAAGGCCCCTCTTCAGAGCTCTACTGGCATTTGGCCATCCTCACATCAGTAGGTACCAAGAAGGCCTGACTCTGTACTTGGTAAATCCAAACAAGTGAGCCCACTGGGACTGGGACTGGGACTGGCTCTTGGTGCCTGGCTTCTTGCATCCCAATTTCAGAGAGTTCCATCACCAAGGAAATGAGGTATGTCACTTTCTTTGCAACTGAATGAGGTCACTGCCTTGGCAACAACTTTGTCCTAAGACTTGCTTCCAATGGTTCCATGAGTTGGAGGGTGCCCCTACTTCCTGTGACAATTTGACTAGTTAGAATGGTATATCAAAATAGACACCATGGAACAGCTCTACACGCAGGCCTGGTTAGGTTCATCTTCTCTACATTAAGAAGAGAGAGTCTGATGCATACACATCCCTTCATCCTGTCCAGGTTGTTTGCCATGGAAGATGGCTTTTGCTCATGCAGGTCCTTCATAGCTGCCTACATCTTCTCCAGGGATCATTTCTGCATCGAACTTTGAGGTTCTCAGCAGTTGGAAGATAACCTACATCCCTAATTGAAAGAATAGCCCTGTCCCTGCTCTTTTGTAATGTTAGATTGAGGCAACAGTGTATGGTTAGGGTTAATAACACGTTCGATTTGGGTTAGGAATCATTCTGTGGGATGAATAAGGTTATTGGGAACCTGCAATATATAGAAATATAGTGGTTAAATATAAGTATGAAAACAGAAATCTAGGTAAGATTTGAAGCTCAGAAGTGCATTTGGCAATAGATTGGGACACGTAGCTTTGAATTATGTTCTGCATACATGTTTCAGAAAAATCGATATACAATGGCATAGGACCTTGTATTTCAGATGATTGAATGTAGTAGAGTACATCCACTCAAAAAGGGATAGTCGATAGGATCAGGAAGATAGTCAGTATGTTTCGGAAGAAGATAGAGTATAGGATTTGGACCAAAGTTCATTAGCAATAGGGTTTCGGTTAGAGAGTGAATGTCAATGTCAGCACATGTGAAGGGTCAGTCACAATGTTGAACTGGAAAAAATATGTAGGAAAGTAGATATCAATAGAGACTTTAGGAAATCAGGCAAAGTATAAAGTGAGTGAAAAAACTAGACATTTCCAATAGTTTTGAGGTTGAATATATAATCTTAGGAAGAAACAAAAATGTGGTCACCAATAGGATTGACATTTGAGAGCATTAGGCAACCTGGATATGGATGTTTTTAGTAATCCATGTTCAGTTTCCATTTAGGCTTTGGTACAATCATACGTGTGACTTTTGCATTTTGTGTCCAGAATATTACTATGATAACATGCATATGTAGATCAGGTGACATGAGTATTTCTTCCACCATTTCTGGGAGCAATATTTAGAAGACTAATAAATTAGTATTGGGGGTACTAAGAGGTGTACCCTGTGTCTATGAATATAGAGATAATGCATGAATAGACAATATAGTGAATAAATAATATAACTGGTTCCACTTTAAATAATGGAATAAACTGATATAAAAGAATATATAAAAAATACTATATTGTTATAAAATCATTCATTCCAACCAGTTATACATCTAGTGGTGATATTATAGTTATGGTTTATCATGAAGTGAGTGTCAGTTTTGCTTCAAAAGTGATAAAAAAAATCAAAAATAATATATTTTGAAAGAAGTCTCATTATAAGACCAGTCAAGAAACCTGGAAGAATCCATGTGTTCTGAAGCAGGAAGTGATTGAAAGTGAAACAAATGCCTATAAGTTTGCTAACTTGTGGATGAAATATATATCCTATGATGTGCATAAATTGAAGAAATAGTAATGTACCAGTGTTGAATTAAAATGAATTTCAAAATACACATCATGTCACATAGGAATGTACTTGCATTGATGTTAAACTGGGTCAGTTACTGTAGAATTATTAGTATTTGTATGCAACATTAACTGAAGTTAGTTTTCAGTACTGGAAACAATATGTATTTCAGGTGGATGAATATTTCTGAGAATGATCTTGTGAAAAGTTGATTATAAATCCATATACATGAACATGAATGAATTTAGGGAGTGTATATAAGACACATATATTTCATATTTTGAAAAATCTGGAGAGTGTATGTATATTTATATATATATATATATATATATATATATATATATATATATATATATATATATATATATACAAAAAAACACACACAGACAATAAATTAGCAATCAAATTTATCATGAAATATATATCCTCCACAGATGCAAAATTATTTCTTTTAGAACATGTATTTATGTATAATGTTGTTCTTCTAGGAAACACACCCCTAGGTTAAATTTTCAGTTCCAACAGAGTTTAACAGGAGTGATCACTTCTCACAAATTGTATTTGCCAAATTAGCCACCTCACAAAATGTAGGTGTGATACCAGGTAGTGTTCTATATGTGCATTTAAAAATACATGTGCTGAATAGGCTACAGAGAATGGGAGATAGGTATTCACATATTTGTTAACATTAAAAACACATGGAGAACTATTTCAATTAAAAATTGACTAGATTTATAACACCTACAATTAATCATGCAAAAAACAAGTCCAACTATACACTATGATTCCTCTGAACTGCTTGTATTCCTATTCTGTTTGTGTTATTTTTCTCCATCATATTAGGAGTAGTAGTCAGAGTCTATTAGGGTATGCTTTAGTGTCAAGGATTCAGTATTTCGAATGGAAATATGGAAAATGACTCTAATTGGTATGCAAATATGTGCTACACAAAAATGTTCACACTCTCATCCAGAAGATTGCCTTGACATTACCTTAGTTCCAAGTAAGATACAATAAAGGAGAAAAGTTAGAAAATCTGTAAATACATATCAGGAATAAAAAATGCTCAGGAGTTCACAAACTTGTAGGTGGTAGAGGAGTTTCCAAAAGTAAGGGACAGGGTAAACACTCCACAAACATTGAGCTCTGCTTGTGTAAAGACTTCTTGAGAAACTCTCTGAGGTTGGGCTCTTAAAATACATGTTGTTGTCAGGAGCTTTAGCTTCCTTTGTTGTGTGACCATCAAATCTGGGTGTGCAAATATGTGACCTGAAGGACATTGTTTCTAATTTTCCAATGAAAATGAGGCAGCAGTGCTGAATACTCTTTTTGTAGTTAAACTATGGCCACTGGGGTGTAAGTGTCTCCCCGGGTTGACTGTGAAGCCATTTGGTCATGCTCCAATTTTCGTGGTGTTACTCCTTGGTGCACTGGGAGTTTGGTATTTGCTTCATGAAATACAAGGAGTTCAACTGGGACACAGTGCTGGAGGGAGTTCTGTCACGTGTGGAGGGACACAGTCTGCATGAGAATGCACCAACCAGGATTCTGTCCCACATAGGTTGCCCCTTTGTCCATAGCAACCTGATTCTGAACATTGCCCAGAAACCTATCCATATAACAAGATGCCTTTACATATAAGGGTCTGCTGGCTGTACTCTGTCAGTCACAAGGCAATTGGAAGCCAATGGCAGATCCACATGCCCCAACACACATGTTTTATCACACACCTTCACACTTATGCTCTAGTCCCACTAATGAACAGGCTCCAACATACTGGCATCACTGTTCTACACAATTTTCATGAAACCCAGTCAGTCAAGGCACAGTGAGATACACTCATGATCAGCAACAGGACATCCAAAAGTTTTCCAGTGCCACCTGGTTATGGGAATTTCAAAAGTTTCATGGTATTTATCAAGCCATTTTTTGAGGATAAAGTTGGAGGCTCTGTGGGTTTCAATTCATTCAGGAACCATTAAATGTTGAAGAAGCTCATTTCAATGAAAGATCTTGAGAACACTCACAGGCAAGTCTTCCCAAAGAGTGGCCAAAAGGTCACATGAAGTCAGGCCCATTGAGGTCTACAATGTGAGGTCCATGTGTGTTTTGACTCTCAACTGTGGCTTTAAAGAATTTCAGAATAAAATCATGTGATATCCAGGCTGAGATTCCCAGTGCTCTGGGCAAAGCCACCCTGCACCTAGATCTCCCTGCACCACAATTAATACCTGAGATCTAGGTTGCATGGCCTAGTAAAATCCAAACACAATTCATGACAATACTTCTCTGATGTCACTTCCAGAATTCAGTCTCTAAGGAGAATCATACCAGAGTTCAAGCCCAGGTGGACCCAGTCATCTGTTCCAAGCGCCAAACAAATTACCACAATTCAAAACAAAATGCTCCCACATGCCCCTTATCTTCTTCAATTTGAGGCCAAATGACTGTGGGGTTTAGATTCTTTATGTAAATTGGATTCATGTGAAAACCCAAGCACCTATGGGCTAAACTCTGCAGGGCTTTAAAGAACTCATTTGACCCAAATGATCCCTATTTTCACTTGATGGATGTCAGGGCCATTAGAGAGGAAGGTGAGAGTCTTCATCCACAATAACTGGTCTTTTGGCCATTTTGGTTTTGGATGCACCCATGGGATCTTTCTTTAGATCCATCAGGTGCTGAGAATCTAAGCCACAGCCTCACACAGGGCCAAGAGGCTGATTCAGACACATCTCTTTCCAAAGCAATTAAGTAAAGAGCAAAACACACACAGACATTATAAAGTGGCAATATATATGCCAATTGAAATTCATGATGAAATATATATCGTCCACAGATCCAAAAATATTAATTTTACTGAACATGGATTTATGAATAATGTTGTTCAACTAGAAAGGTTACCCTTAGGCTGAATTTTATGATCCAATAGCGTTTAGGAGGAGTGATCTCTTGTCATAATTTGTATCTGCCATGTCAGCCACCTCACAAGAATGTATATGTGATACCAGGTAGGATTCAATATGTTTATATAAAAATACATGTGATGAATAGGCTACAGAGAAAAGGATACAGGAATTCACATATTTATTAACTTTAAAAACACAAGGAGAACTATTTCAATTAAAAATTAACTAGATTTATAACACCTACCCTACATAATGCAAAAGGCAAGTCCAACTATACACCATGCCTCTTCTGAACTGCTTGTATTTCTATTGTGTTTGTATGCACTGTGGGTTTCAAGAACCATTAAATGTTGAGGAAGCTCATTTCAATGAAACTCTGGAGAACTCTCATAGGCAAGGCTTCCCAAAGAGTGACCAAAAGGTTAGATATAGCCAGGCCCATTGAGGTCTACAATGTGAGGTCCATGTGTGTTTTGACTCTCAACTATGGCTACCAAGTCTTTAAGAATAAAATCATGGGATATCTTTGCTGAAATTCCCAGTGCTCTGTGGAAAGCCACCCTCGGCCTTGGTCTTAGTTTCCAAGGGCGACTCTCATGCTTGACCTCTTAAAATATCACCACAATTCATGGCAATACTTCTTTGAGTTCAGTTCCAGAAGTCAGTCTCTAAGGGGAATCACACAAGAATTCAAGCCCAGGTGGACCCAGTCATCTCTTCAACTGTCACACAAATGACCACAATTAATACCAAAACACTCTCACATGGCCCTCCTCTTCTTCTATAAAGGCACTCATCATAACATCTGGCTGGAGGTTTCCATGAGGGGCACAGCCCAAGACAGTGTCCCAAATAAGCTCCCTTGCCACTCATTTGCCTAAATTCAGGGTGGCTTGGACACTTTTCTTGTGCACCAGGAGTGATCTGAAAGGGTAAAATAAATTGAAATTAAAGTGTAAAAGTTGAAGTGTAAAAGACCGGGTTTTGTAAAGTTTCTAAGCTGCAAGGCCTGAGTTAAAATGTAAAGGACCAGGTATTGTTAAGTTCCTATGCTACATGCAAAACCTGAAATTCCTGTAGCTTGTAGTACAATTCCGGACTGCCCAGTAAATATTCCCCCTGACCGCCTGGTTGTTTAATAACCTAGGACCCTGTGTGGCCTGGCACATAGGCATCGCAAGGCCTAAACCAATCTGTTTGAATGTGTACCTCGCTTTAGAACTCACCTGTCACTCCCGCCTGACCTGTTCCTGCCAATGAATGAACTAATCATGTTTAGGAATTGTTGTTTGATTTTTCTGCGGTGTATGTTGATTTCTTAAAGGAGACTGTGATATATGTAAAGTCCCGCCCTCCCCAAAAAGTGTACTTAAGCACTGCTCAACCCCTGCTCGGGGCTCTGGGCTGCTCTCCCTTCTTGAGTGAGCACGTAGCCCCAGCATGCTGGATTGGATCCTCAATGAACGCCTTTTTCTGTTGCATGAGCCGCGTTCTCTTGGTGGTCTCTTCCTCCGACGTTCACCGGACCCTTACATTTGGTGCGTTGGCCAGGAATCACGCAGCATAGGACAAGGACACACCAACAGACCCCTCTGGAGGTAAGTAAGGCGCTTCTTTTCATTTTTCCTTGTGATAACTCAGAGCTTTTTGTTCAGGTTCCATTTTTCCGTTTTTGGTTTGGGTTGGCAGAGTGGCTTCCAGCGGAGAATGTAAGTTCCCCCTGTCAGTGGTGGACAAACGTGTCCTAAAGCCACAGGCCATGTCCTTGCAAGGGATGCCTTGGAGGACTCGGGGAGTGACGGATGTGCTCTCATTAGGTGAGGAGGGACGAATGAGCCCACATTAGGTGACTCTGCTGGCAACCCATCATATCTTGCTGACTACTTTTTTCTCTCAGTTTGAATTCACTGTCTGTCTTTGTGGTCTAACCCATCAGGTTTTGACAGTTACTAGGTTCTAATCTTTACTTCTGAACTCGTATTAAATGTTAACTGTGTGTACATGTTTGTGTCACGTTTGTATTGTCCTTGTCTCTGTTTGAGAAACTCTCATTATGGGACAAAGCCATTCCATGCCTCTTTCCTTGAAGCCATTCCTGGTCCCTGCCTCCAATCCGACCCCTTCACCCAGGATCCTATCACTCAAACCTTCTACTCCTCCCCCTCTTCCCTCCATTCTCTCTGAGTCACAAGATTGTAGATCTTGGGGTTGTGAACAAACGGGAGCTGCATGATGGTCTTTGTGTGTCATTTTATCTGTGTTTCTGTTAAATGTGATGGCATTGTTTGGTCCGATGCAGAGTCCCGAGTTCCAACCTGCATTACATATGTGGAAGTTACTTTAGCTAAATTTTAAACTAATGCTTCTCCTGTGAGGGACCAAAAGTCAATAGAACCGCCAGTTTTTCTGTTCTCACCTTTTCACCTCTCTTAGCTGTGCTTTAAAGAACTTTGATAAACTTTACTCCCCTTTGTTAAGCAACATTACGGAAGCAGTGATTTCTTTTCTTCCCGTAGTTGGATTGAGCATGCCCACTGCAGAGGGAAATGTCTGGGGTCTAAGAACTTTGATATCTCGCTTAAACTTTTCTCAAAACCCTGTTCTCATTATTAAATTGGCATTAATTGGCTTTGGGATGGGAACCAAGCCTTCAGTCATAAATTTTGACACCCCAGAGGGGACTTTAAATAAACCCCACTCTGCCCTCTTGGGGAAGCCTAGCACTCAAAACAACTGAAGCAGAGAATGAAATTTTTGGGAGCTGACTACTGCAAAGTTGGGAGACATAGAATATGCCTGGTGCCTGGGGTCAAAGCAAACCAGAGGAACTAATCCTGTAAGTAAATGGTGAGGCTAAGGGACTCCCAGCAGCTGCCAGATCCATTTTGCTGTGGGGAACTCCCTTATTCCTTACGTGCACTTTAAGGATTTCTCCACCTCTGTTTACTTAACAAAAGGGACAATGAATGCATTAATATGTTGATATTATAGATTGTTTCTTGGGGATGATCTAGGGTGAATGTGTATCTAGAAATGATTTTTTTTATTTTAACCATCTGGTATCTAAATGGGTTTCTAAAGCATTGAACTATCTTACAGTTAAAAGTTGGGTTTAAACAATTGTTTAGTTTGATTTCAGGTAGTTCATGCTAGGAAACTTAAATACTTAGGGTAAAAAAAAAAATAAAGAGTTTTAATTTTGAACTAGACAGCCTGAAAAAATTTCACTAGATATATCAGTGCATTAACTTGGGAAGAGATAATAAATTATGATATGGTATCTATTCCCATCAGTGTGTAAGATTTTAAAAAATGGTACTAAATTAAAACGTTGGTCTGGCTTATTGAAATGACATTAATTAGCAACAGTCTTGGAAATTTTTAAAGCTTAATTTCGGATACACATGGTAGCATGTGGTTCTTTTTAAAATTTTTTCAGCCAATTTAATTTAACTTAATACTATTAGAAACTTCATAACAAAGAAAGGGGCTTAATGATCCTATAGAAACTTCTTCTGATGGTGGCATTAATATTATCAAAAAATGATCCTATTTTCAGTTTTGTGTGAGCAAGTTTTTCTAGTGTAGAAAAATCTAAAGAAATAAAATTTTGAGAATTACATCTTAAACTTGCATCAAAATTTTCAACATCCAAACCTGGAAATTATGACTTATAGATAAATGCCTTAGGCGTGAGGTTTCTTCTCAGAATTCCAGTCTTTCCAGTTTTCCAGACCTCAGCCAGGACTTACTTTGATATGCAAATAAAAGAAGCCTGCAGCACTCAGCAGGAGACAGATAAAAAGAGTAAATGTGTCTTTTTACCTGAACTCAAACTAGACCTAACCAAAAAAGTATATAATATGGTATTTACTAATTACTGGCCAGTCATCATTTTTAGGACTCTTGCTTTTCTTAGATTCTGTAATTTTTTTTTTGAGCTCATGATCTTGATTCTGCTGATGGGTTAATGTTTTCTGATCAGTTCTATTTTTGATCGACTCTGGAGTTTTCAGCATTGCAATG
This sequence comes from Callospermophilus lateralis, assembly GCF_048772815.1. Classification (NCBI taxonomy): domain Eukaryota; kingdom Metazoa; phylum Chordata; class Mammalia; order Rodentia; family Sciuridae; genus Callospermophilus; species Callospermophilus lateralis. Next base: position 215,069 of record NW_027515042.1, on the reverse strand, counting down.
GAGATTTCACCTGAAAAAAGCTACAAGGCCTTTACTATTGTGTTATGTGTTACATTTGTGTTACGTGTTGTATGTTGGTATGTCTGTATGTGTGTATGTCCATATATCATGCAGGGATATGACAATTGACAGATGAGGAGCGCTCATGAAAAATTTAAAAATGTATCCAAATGTCTTTGATTTACGTGATTCATATGTTTTAATTCAAATTGGGTAAACAGATAAAAATAAAGATGTCTTTAAAATTAGGCCAATAAGTTTTCTAGGTTTTCAAAAAGGCCCTAATAAAATGTAGATGTCTATAAAATAATCTGCTTAAATTCAGAAATTGAAAAGCATTGTATTGAAATGTGAACAGAAAGAGGTTAGTAGATGGAAAAGAGAAACTAAAAGGTTCTAGATATAGATATAATAGAGGAAAACGTGTTTCTGGATAAGAGAGTCTATATGATTAAGTAATTAAAAGGGTTTAAGTAAATAATAAAAAAAGGTGTGTGTAACTTGGTTATATGTGTAAGTTTTGAGCAAGTAATCTTAAAAAATTAAACAGCTGGTAAAACAAGTACTGTTTTTATAAAATTGTGCCATGTTATTTCTTTAAAATCTAAACTTGTTTAATACAAAAACATCAATGTAATTGTGGTGTTAATGTGTTCATATCTTCCAGGTATACAAGTCTGTAAGGTAGAAGCTTGCAAAGACCATTGTATCAAGCTGGTGTTCTAAGGTTGTATGGTAATTCTAGGCTTAAAAGAAAAACATGTTGGAGTGTTGGAGATTTATGTATATCATTTGTGTTCTATAATTGGACTTGTTATCAATAAGATATGTACAGTTCCATGTTACTTTTTACACTGAGATACAATCTAAAAGTATTTTTAACTTAATGAGAGCCAAATCTGTGAAGGTTTTATTGTAAACTCAAAGGTAATGCCCATTCATTTCCATGTGAAAACTGTTTTCTTCAGGCTTCACAAAGGGGTGGCCTGAGACAAAGACTTTCCTGATATTCAGGGCAACATAACAATAGGTAATCAAAAGGCCCAAAGCAGGGTTTCTCCACTGAGACTTTACTGGCTACACTGATATCTGAGTTTTCTGAGATGCTTGCCATTCCCTTCAGCTACCAGTACATGGCCATGTCACAGAGCTTGGAAGTGGTACATATATTTGACACAAAATCATGAGCCTATTCTGGAGAGTGGCCAGAATTCAGGAAGAAAACAGGAACGTAGGAAGATAGTTGGTGTTGCCCATTGATAAGGCAAGCCACACTCCATTCATAAATTGTGCCGGATGAATGCTGGGAAGTTTTCTCCTTGAGAGGATACACCCATTGAGGCATTATCTTTTCTAATGTCTACAACCACGAAAACAGTGGGATACACAGACCTAAAAACACTCGCCTTGTCAAAGGACTAACTAGAAACAGTCCACTCCAAACCAAACACACCCCCTTTCCTAACTATTCTCAGAACAAAAGAAAAAACCACAAACCCACACCCACAACCACAAAGGCACCTCCTTCCCCCAAGTGGGTCTGGAACTATCCAGAGTGTCCTCTGACTGGAGGGCCATACTATGTTCCCCAGAAATGGTCTGTCCTGTCTCAGATCTGGACTCCTTGGTCAACTCTGTGAAGTTGTCAGGAGCCAGCAGTGAGCCTCTATCTGTTTTCTCCGGAAGGGCCCCTCTTCAGAATTTTTCTGGAATTTGGCCATTCTCACATAAGTAGGTACCACAAAAGACTGACTCTGTCCTTGGAAAATCCAAACAAGTAAGAACACTGGAACTGGTGCTGGGACTGGGCCTGGGTGCCTAGATTCCTGGAACCCAAATTTGGAGAGTTCCATCAACAAGGATGTGAGGTGAGGTCACTTCCTTTAGTAACTGAGTGAGGTCACTGCCTTGGCAACCAACTTGTCCTAACATTTGCTTCCTAAGGTCTCATAACATGGAGGATGTCCCTACTCCCTGTGACACTTTCACAAGTTAGAATGGTAAAGAAACAATAGTCACCTCTGAACAGCTCTCCACACAGGCCTCTCCTCTACATTAAGAAGAGAGAATCTGATTCAGACACAACCCTTCATCCTGACCAGGCTGTTTGCCATGGAAGATGCCTTTTGCTCTCTCAGATCCTTCATAGCTGCCTACATCTTCTCCAGGGTTCATTTCTGCATGGAACTTTGAAGTTTTCAGCAGGTGGAAGATCCCCTGCATTCCTGTATTGTAAGACCAAATCTTTCCCTGCTTTTCTGAACACTTAGATTGAGGGAACAGTGTATGGTTAGGGTTAACAATATGTTCAATTAAAACCAAAATACTCCCACATGGCCCTCATATTCTTCCATGTAGACATTCATCATAACCTCTGGCTGGAGGTTTCCATAAGGGGCGCAGCCCAAGACAGTGTCCAAAATAAGTTCCCTTGCCCCTCATTTTCCTAAAGTCAGGGTTTCCTGGACACCCTTCCTGTAAACCAGGATTGATCAAATAGGCCTGCCAGTAATACTGCTCTGTTTCTTCATTTTGAAGCCTACTGACTGTGAGGTATAGATTCTTTATGTGATTTGCAGTCATGTGAGAACCCAAGCACTGCTGCAGGGCTTTGAAGAACTCATTTGTCTCAAAGGATCCCTATACTTACTTAATGGAGGTCAGGAACCTAACAGAGGAAGCAAGAGACTTCATCCACAATGACTGATCTTTTTGCCATTTTGGTTTTGGATGCACACATGGGATCTTTCTTTAGATCCATCAGGTGCTGATAATCAAAGCCACAGCCTCTCTCAGAGCCGAAAGGATGATTCAGACACATCCCTTTCCAAAGCAATTAAGCAAAGAGCCACAGGTGATGCTCATTCATTTCCAATTGAAAGCACTTTTCTTCAGGCTTCACAAACTGGTGGCCTGAGGAAAAGACCTTCCTGACATTCAGGTCAACAGAACAGTAGGTAAGCAAAAGGCACAAAGCAGGGTTTCTCTACTGAGACTTTACTGGTCACACTGATATCCGAGTTTTCAGAGATGCTCCCAATTCCCTTCATCTATCCAGTACATGGCCATGTCACATAACTCGACGGAGGTCCATATCTTGGACAAAAAAACATGAGCCTATTCTGGAAAGTGGCCAGAATTCAGGAAGAAAACAGGAACTAAGGAAAGAAGTAGGTGTTGTCTACAACCACGAAAACAGTGGGATACACAGACCTAAAAACACTCGCCTTGTCAAATGACTTACTAAAAACAGTCCACTCCAAACCAAACATACTGCCTTTCCTACCTATTCTCAGAACATGATAAAAAAACACAAATTCACACCCACACCCACAAAGGCACCTCCTTCCCCCAAGTAGGTCTGTGACTATTCAGAGTGTCCTCAGACTGATGGGCCTTACTCTGCTCCCTCGAAATGGACTGTCCTGTCTCAGATCAGGTCTCCTTTACCAACTCTGTAAAGTTTTCAGCATCAATCAGTGAGTCACTACCTGCTTTCTCAGGAAAGGCCCCTCTTCAGAGCTTTCCTGGCATTTAGCCATCCACACATCAGTATGTACCAAAAAGACTGACTCTGTCCTTGGTAAATCCAAACAAGTGAACCCACTGGGACTGGGACTGGGACTGGCTCTGAGTGCCTGGCTTCCTGGATCCCAAGTTCAGAGAGTTCCATCACCAAGGAAGTGAGGTAGGTCACTTCCTTCAGGAACTGAATGAGGTCACTACCTTGGTAACCACTTTATCCTAACATTTGCTTCCAAGGGTCCCACGAGAGAGAGGCTTCCCCTACTTCCTGTGTCACATTCACAAGATAGAATGGTATATCAACCATAGGCACATGTTAACAGCTCTCCACACAGACCTGGTTTGGTCCATCTTCTCTACTTTAAGAAAAGAGAGGCTTATTCAGACACATCGCTTCATCCTGACCAGGTATTTTACCAAGGAAGATTACTGTTGCTCTCTCAGGTCCTTCATAGCTGCCTACATCTTCTTCAGGGTTTATTTCTGCATGGAACTTGAGGTTCTCAACAGGTGGAAGATCCCCTACCTACCTGTATTATAACACCAACTCTGTCCCTGGTCTTTGTAAAGTTAAATTGAGGGAACAGTGCATGGTTAGGGTTAATAACATGTTCAATTTGGGTTAGGAATCATTCTGCGAGATGAATAATGGTATTGGGGACCTCCGATATTTACAAGCATATATAGGTGTAATATAAGTATGAATACAGAAATCTAGGAAAGATTTGAAACCCAGATGAACACTGGGCCCTTGATTGGGATACTTAGCTTTGAATTATTTCCGCAAAGTTGTCTCAAATAAATCGTTATACAATGGCATAGGACCTTGTACCTTGGATGACTGAATGAGGAAGAGATCCTCCAGACAAAAAGGGATAGTTCCAAAAGTTATTTAGATATAGGGTTTTGGTTAGAGAGTGAATGCAAATGTCAGCATATGTGAAGAGTCAGTCACAGTGATGAACTTGGGAAAATGTGTAGGAAAGCAGATATCAATAGAGACATTAGGAAATCAGGGAAAGTACAAAGTGAGTAATAGGATAAGACGTTTTTAACAGGGTTGAGTTTGAATATATAATCTTAGGAAGAAACAAATATGTAGTCACCAATAGGAATGATATTTGAGATCATTAGTTAATCAGGACATGGATGTTGTTAGTAATACATGCTCACATTAAATTTAGGCTTTGGTACAATCATAAGGGTGTCCGTTGCATTTTTTATCAGGAATATTACTGTGATGAAATGTAAATGTATATCAGGTGACTACAGTATTTCTTCAAACATTTCTGAAAGCAACATTTTAAGACTTATAAATTAGTATTGGGGACACAAGTACGTGTACCCTGTGCCTATGATTATAAAGATGATGCCTTAATAGACCATACTGTAAATAAATAATATAACTTGATCAAACTTTAAATAATGGATTGAATTGATATCTGAAAATATATAGGAAATCTTATATTGATATACATAAGTTCATTCTAACCAGTTATACATCTAATGGTAATTTTAGCATTATGGTTTATCATGAAGAGTGTGGGAGTTTTGCTTCAAAAATGATTATGGAAATCGAAAATAATGTGTTTGGAAATAATCTCATGAAAAGTACAGTCAAGAAACATGGAGGAATACATATATTCTGAAGCAGGAAGTAATTGCAAGTGAACCAAATGCGTACAGATTTGTTAACTTGTGGATGAAAAGTATTATCTTATAATGTCCATAAACTGAAGAAATAGTAATGTACCAGTGTTGAATAAAAATGAACTTCAAAATACACATCATGTCCCATAGGATTTTACTTGCATTGATGTTAAACTGGGTCAGTTACTGTACAAATATTAGGATTTGTAAGCACCTTTCACCGAAGTTAGTTTTCAGTACTGGGAAATAAATATGTATTTCATGTGGATGAATATTTCTGAGAATAATTTTGTGAAAATTTGATTATAAATCCACATATAGGAACATGAGTTAAATTAGTGAGTGTAAAATAAGACACATATATTTCATATTTTGAATAATCTGGAGAAAAAAAATATATATATATATATATATATATATATATATATATATAAAGATACAAACACAGACATTAAAATGTAGTAATATGTATGCCAATCAAAATTCATCATGAAATATATATCATCCTCATATCCAAAACTATTCTTTTTACTGAGCATGGATTTATGTATAATGCTGTTCATCTAGGAAATTCACCCATATGTTGAATTTTCAGTTCCATCAGTATTTAGGGGGAGTGATCTCTTCTCACAATTTGTATCTTCCTAAAACAGCAAGCTCACAAGAATGTACGTGTGATACCAGGTAGGATACTAAATATGCATAATAAATTTCATGAGATGAATAGGGTACAGAGAAAGGGAGACAGAAATGTACATATGTGTTAACTTTAAAAACTCATGGAGAAGTATTACAATGAAAAGTTGACTAGATTTATAACACATTCACTTGATAAAGCAGAAGGCAAGTCCTAGTATACACCATGCCTCCTATGAACGGCCTGTATTTCTATTCTGTTAGGTTTCTTTTTCTACATCATATTAAGATTAGTAGTCAGAGTCTAGTAGGGTATGGGTTAGTGACAGGGATTCAGTATTTCTAATGGAAAATAGGAAAATGAATCTAATGTGTATGCAAATATTTGCTAGACAAAAATCTTCCCACTGTCCTCCAAAACAATGCCTTGATATTTCCTTCGCCACAAGTAATACACAATTAGTGGAGAAGAGTTTGAAAGTCTGTGAATATATATCTGGAAAAGAAAATGCTCAGGAGTTCACAACCTTGGAGGTGGTAGTGGAATTTCCAAAAGTAAGGTACAGGGTAAACACTCCACAAACATGGAACTCTGGTGGCCTAATGAGTTGTTGAGAAACTGCCTCTGAGTTTGGGCCCTTGAAAAATTTGTTGTTGTCAGGAGCTTTAGCTTCCTTTGTATTGAGACCATCAAACCTGGGTCGGCATCTATGTGACCTGGATGACATGGTTCCTTATATGCTATTGAACATGAGGCAGAAGTTCTGAATTTTCCCTTTGTTAGTAAACTGAGGACACTGGGGTCTAAGTGTCTAACCATGTGATCTGTGAAGCCATTTGGTCATACTCCACTTTTCGTGGTGTTTCTTACTGCTGCACTGGGAGTTTGGTATTGGCTTCACGTAATACAAGGAGAAAAACTGGGACACAGTGCTAGAGGGAGTACTCTCACGTGTAGTGGATGAGGGTCTGCAGGAGAATGCACCAACCAGGCTTCTATCGCAAAAAGCTTGCACCCATGTCCATAGCAACCTGATTCTGAACATTGCCCTGAAACCTCTCCATATAACAAGGTCCCTTTACTTGTAAGGTTCTGCTGGCTGCACCATGTCAGTCACAAATCATTCGGAAACCAATGGCAGAACCACGTGTCCCCACGACAGATGTTTTATCATACACCTGCCCACCACTGCTCTGGGCCCACTAGTCAGCAGGCTCCAACTTTCTGGCATCTCTGTTCTCACCATTTTCATGAAACCCAGTCAATCAATGCAATGTCTGGTACACTCGTGATCAGCAACAGATATCCAAAGGTTCTCCAGTGCCACCTGTTCATGGGAATTTAAAAAATTCATGGTATTTATATAGCCAATTTTCAAGGATGAATTTGGAGGCACTGTGGCTTTCAATTTATTCAGGAACCATGAAATGGTGAGGAAGATTATTTCAATTAAAGCTCAGGAGAACTCTCAGAGGCAAGGCTTCCCAAAGAGTGGCCAAAAGGTCACATTAAGCCAGGCCCATTGAGGTCTACAATTGAGGTCCATGTGTGTTTAGACTCTCAACAATGGCTGCCACGTCTTTCTGAATAAAGTCATGTGATATCCTGGCTGAGATTCCCAGTGCTCTTTGGAAAGCTATCCTGGGCCTAGATCTCAGTCTCCAAGGGCAACTCTCATGTGTGGCCTCCTAAAATCCCAACACAATTCATGTCAATACTTCTCTGAGTTCATTTCCAGAACTCAGTCTCTAAGGGGAATCACTCCAGAGTTCAAGCCCATGTGGACCCAGTCATCTCTTCCAACTACCACACAAATGACCACAATTAAACCAAAACACTCCCACATGGCCCTCATCTTCTTCAATATAAACTCTCATCATAACTTCTTGCTGGAGGTTTCCATGAGGGGCGCAGCCTAAGACAGTGTCCAAAATAAGCTCATTTGCCCCTTATTTGCCTAAATTCAGGGTGGCCTGGAAACCCTTCCTGTGAATCAGGTGTGATCAAGTAGGCCTGCCATTAATACTGCTCTACTTCTCCAATTTGAGGCCTACTCTCTGTGGGGCATAGATTCTTTATGTGAATTGGGGTCATGAGAAAACCCAAGCACCTATGGGCTACCCTCTGCAGGGCTTTGAAGAACCCATTTCAGTGAGTCTAGGAGTTGGACCAAAAGTTCTTTAGATATAGGGGTTTTGTTAGAGAGTGAATGTAAATGTCAGCATATTTCAAGAGTCAGTCACAGTGATGAACTGGGGAAAATGTGTAGGAAATCAGATATCAATAGAGACATTAGGAAATCAGGCAAAGTACAAAGTGAGTGATAGGATGAGACATTTTTAACAGGGTTCAGTTTCAATATTTAATCTTAGGAAGAAACAAATATGTACTCACCAATAGGAATGATATTTGAGATCATTAGTTAATCAGGACATGGATGTTGTTAGTAATACATGCTCACTTTCAATATAGGCTTTGGTACAATCATAAGTGTGTCCGTTGCATTTTGTGTCAGGAATATTACTGTGATGAAATGTATATATATATCAGGTGGCTAGAGTATTTCTTCCAATATTCTTAAAGCAATATTTTAAAGACTTATAAATTAGTATTTGGGATACAAATAGGTATACCATCGGTCTATGAATATAGAGATGATGCCTTAATAGACCATACTGTGAATAAATAATATAACTGGTTCAAACTTTAAATAATGGATTGAATTGATATCTGAAAATATATAGGAAATCTTATATTGATATACATAAATTCATTCTAACCAGTTATACATCTAATGGTAATATTAGCATTATGGTTTATCATGAAGAGTGTCTGAGTTTTGCTTCAAAAATGATTATGGAAATCAAAAATAATGTGTTTGGAAAGAATCTCATTAAAAGAACAGTCAAGAAACATGGAGGAATACATGTGTTCTGAAGTAGGAAGTGATTGAAAGTGAACTAAATGCCTATAAATTTGTGAAATTGTGGATGAAAGAATATATCCTATTATGTCCATAAACTGCAGAAATAGTAATGTATCAGTGTTGAATAAAAATGAACTTCAAAATACACATCATGGTCCCATAGGTGTCTACTTGCATTGATGTGAAACTGGGTCAGTCACTGTGGAAATATTACGATTTGTATGCACCATTCACTGAATTTAGTTTTCAGTACTAGGAAATAAATATGTATTTAAGGTGGATGAATATTTCTAAGAATTATTTTGTGAAAATTTGATTATAAATCCACATACACACACATGAGTAAATTTAGAAAGTGTATAATAAGACACATATATTTCATATTTTGGAAAATCTAAAGAGTAGATATCTATATCTATATAGATAGATAGATAGATAGATAGATAGATAGATAGATACTCACATACACAGACATTAAAATGTAGCAATATATATGCCATTTGAAAATCATAATAAAATAGATATCATCCACGTATCCAAAAATATTCATTTTACTGAACATTTATTTATGCATAATATTGTTCATCTAGGAAATTCACCCATAGGTTGAATTTCCAGTTCCATCAGTATTTAGAGGGAGTGATCTCTTCTCACAATTTGTATCTTCCAAAATAATCAAGCTCACAAGAATGTACATGTGATACCAGGTAGAATTCTAAAGATGCATTAAAAAATACATGTGATGAATAGGCTACAGAGAAAGGGAGACAGCAATTTACATATGTGTTAATTTTAAAAACTCATGGAGAAGTATTACAATGAAAAGTTGACTATATTTATAACACATACCGTTGATAAAGCTGAAGGCAAGTCCAAGTATACACCATGCCTCCTATGAAAGGCCTGTATTTCTATTCTGTTAAGTTTCTTTTTCTCCATCATATTTGGATTAGTAGTCAGAGTCTAGTAGGGTATGGGTTAGTGTCAGGGATTCAGTATTTCAAATGGAAAATATGAAAATAAATCTAATGTGTATGCAAATATGTGCTACACAAAAATCATCCCACTCTCATCCAGAACAATGCTTTGACATTACCTTCGCCCCAAATAAGACACAATTAGTGGAGAAAAGTTAGAAAATCTGTGAATACATATGTGGAAAGAAAAATGCTCAGGAGTTCACAAACTTGTAGGAGGTAGAACGGGTTACAAAAAGGGAGAGGGTAAACACTCCACAAACATGGAGCTCTGCTGGCCCAATGACTTTTTGAGAAACTGCCTCTGAGGTCGGGCAGTTAAAATATATATTGTTGTCAGGAGTTTTAGCTTCCTTTGTAGTGAGACCATCAATTCTGGGTCTCCATCTATGTGACCTGGATGACATGGTTTTTTGTTTTCTAGTGAACATGAGGCAGCAGTGCTGAATTCTCTCTTTGTAGGTAAACTTTGGCCACTGGGGTCTAAGTATCTAACTATGTTGTCTGTAGAGCCATTTGGTCATTATCCACTTTCGTGGTGTTTTTTACTGCTGCACTGTGAGTTTGGTATTGGCTTCATGAAATACAAGGAGTTCTACTGGGACACAGTGCTGGAGGATGTACTCTCACGTGTGGTGGGTTAGTAAAATGCACCAGTGAGGCTTCAATCCCACATAGCTTTTCAACTTGACAATAGCAACCTGATTCTGACCTTTGGCAGGAATCCTCTCCATATAACAAGATGCCCTTACATAGAAGGGTCTGCTGGCTGTACCATGTCAGTCACAAGTCTTTCTAAGCCAATGGCAGATCCACGTGGCCCCACCACAAATGTTTTTTTCACACACCTACACTCCTCTGCTCTAGGCCCACTAGTCTGCAGGCTCCAACTTTCTGGCATCTATGTTCTACACTTTTTTCATGAAACCCAGTCAATCAAGGCACTGTCTGGTACAATCATGATCAGGAACAGGACATTCAGAAGTTCTCCAGTGCAACCTGGTCATAGTAATTTCAAAAAATTCATGGTATTTATCTAGATATTTTTCAATAATGAAGTTGGAGGCAATGTGGGATTTAATTTATACAGGAACCATTAAAAGGTGAGGAATCTCATTTCAATGAAAGCTCTGGAGAACTTTCACAGGCAAGGCTTCCCAAAGAGTGGGCAAAAGGTCACATGAAGCCAGGCCCATTGAGGTCTACAATGTGAATTCCATGTGTGTTTTGACTCTCAACTATGGCTGACAATCTTTCAAAATAAAATCTTGTGATATCCTGGCTGAGATTCCCAGTGCTCTGTGGAAAGTCACCTTGGGCCTAGATCTCAGTTTCCAATGGCGAATCTCATGCGTGGCCTCCAAAAATCCCAACACAATTCATGGCAATACTTCTCTGAGTTCAGTTCCACAACTCAGTCTCTAAGGGGAATCACAACAGAGTTCAAGCCCAGGTGGACCCAGGCATCTCTTCCAATTGCCACACAAATGATGACAATTAAAACCAAAACACTCCCACAGGGCCCTCTTCTTCTTTTATATAGACACTAATCATAAACTCTAGCTGGAGGTTTCCATCAGGGGCACAGCCCAAGACAGTGTCAAAAATAATCTCCCTTGCCCCTCATTTGCCTAAAGTCAGGGTGGCCTGGACAACATTCCTGTGAAACAGAAGTGATCATATAGGACTGCTGTTAATACTGCTCCACTTCTCAAATTTGAGGCCTACTGACTGTGGGGTATAGATTCTTTGTGTGAATTGGAGTCATGAGAAAACGCAAGCACCTATTGTCCAGCCTCTGCAGGGCTTTGAAGAACTCATTTGACACAAATGATCCCTATTCTCACTTGATGGAGGTCAGAAATATTACAGAGGAAGGCGAGAGGCTTCATCCAAAATGACTGATCTTTTTTCCATTTTGGTTTTGAATGCCCACATGGGATCTTTCTCTAGACCCATCAGGTGCTGAAAATCTAAACCACAGGCTCACACAGGGCCAAGAGGCTGATTCAGACAAATCTTTTTCCAAAGCAATAAAGTAAAAAGCCACAGGTGATTCCCATTCATTTCCATTTGAAAACTCTTTTCTTCAGGCTTCACTAAGGTTTGGCCTGAGGCAAAGACCTTTCTGACATTCAGAGCAACAGAACAATAGGTAATCAAAAGCCCCCAAGCAGGGTTTCTCCTAGGAGACTTTCCTGGTTACTCTGATATGTGAGTTTTCTGAGATGCTCGCCATTCTCTTCAACTATCCAGTACATGGCCATGTCACAGAGCTTGGAGGTGGTACGTATCTTGTACAAAAATACATGATACTAATCTTGAGAGTGGCCAGAATTCAGGAAAAAAATGAGAACTTAGGTAGATAGCAGGTGTTGCCCATGGATGAGGCAAGCCTCAGTCCATTCATTAATTGGGAAGGATGCATACTGGGAAGTTTTCTACTAGACAGGACACACCCAATGAGCTATTTTCTTTTCTAATATCTACAAAGAAAAACACAATGGGATACACAGACACAGAAACAGTCTCCTTGTCAAATGACTTACTAGAAACAGTCCACTCCAAACCAAACAAACCTCCTTTTTTACCTATTCTCAGATCATGTGAAAAAACCACAAACACAAACCAACACCCTCTAATGCACCTCCTTCTTCCAAGTAGGTCTGTGACTATCTGGAATGTCCTCTGACTGGTAGGACATACAATGCTCCCCAGAAATGGCCTTTCTGTCTCAGATCTGGTCTCCTTGGTCAAATCTGTGAAGTTGTAAGGACGCAGTGGTGAGCCAATTCCTATCCTCTCAGGAAAGACCCCTCTTCAGAGCTTTCTTGGTATTTGGCAACCCTTACATCAGTAGGTACCAAGAAAGACTGACTCTGTTCCTGGAAAATCCAAAGAAATGAGCCCACTGCAACTGGGACTGGGACTGGCTCAGGGTGCCTTGCTTCCTGGATCACAAAATTCAGAGAGCTCCATCACCAAGGAAGTGAGGTGAGGTCACTACCTTCAGAAAATGAATGAGGTCACTGTCTTGGCCACCACTTTGTCCTAACAGTTTCTTCCTATTGTCTCCTGACATGGAGGCTGCCCTACTTCCTGTGATACTTTCTCATGTTAGAATGGTATAGAAACCATAGTTACCTGGGAACAGCTCTCCACACAGGCCTGGTTTGGTCCATCTTCCCTACATAAAGAATAGAGAGGCTGACTCAGACACATCTTTTCATCCTGACCATGTTTTTTGCCATGGAATATGACTTTTGTTCTCTCAGGTCCTTCATAGCTGCCTGCATCTTCTCCAGGGATCATTTCTGCATGGATTTTGAGGTACTCAGCAGTTGGAAGATCTCCTAACTTCCTGTATTGTAATACCAACTTTGTCCCTGCTCTTCTGTAAAGTGAGATTGAAAGAACATTGTATGGTTAGGATTAATAGCATGTTCGATTTGGGTTGGAAATCATTCTGCTGGATGAATAATGGTATTGGGAACCAGCGATATTTATAAGAATATAGAGGTAGAACATAAGTATGAAAACAGAAATCTAGGTAATATTTGAAGCCCAGAAGGATTTGGACCCTTGATTGGGATCCTTAGCTTGAGTTATGTTTTGCACCGAGGTCTCAGTTAAATTGATATACAATGGCATAAGACCCTGTACCTCAGATGATTAAATGTAGAAGAGATCATCCAGTCAAAAAGGGATTGTGTGTAGGATTAGGAAGATAGTCAGTAGGTTTAGAAGGAAGAGTGAGTCTAGGATTTGGACCAAATGTACTTTAGCAATAGGGTTTTGGTTAGAGAGTGAATATAAATGACACCATATGTGAAGAGTCAGGCACAATGATGAACTGGGGAAAATATGTAGGAAAGCAGACATCAATAGAGACATTAGGAAATCAGGCAAAGTATAACGTGATAGGATTAGACATTTTCAACAGGGTTGAGGTTGAATACATAATCTTAAGAAGAAACCAATTTGTAGTCACCAATAAGATTGACATTTGAGAGCATTAGGCAACCTGGACATGGATATATTTAGTAATCCATGTTCACATTCCATTGAGGCTTTGGTACAATCATAAGGGTGACCTTCGCATTTTGTGTCCAGAATATTACTGTGTTAATATGTATATGAAGATCAGGTGACATGAGTATTTCTTCCACCATTTCTGGGGGAAATATTTTGAAAAGATATAAATTAGTACTGGGGATACTAATCGGCTTACCCTGTGTTGATGAATATAGAGATGATGCATTAATAGACCATACTGTGAATAAATTATATGACTGGTTCCAAATTTAAATAATGGATTGTATTGATATCTGAAAAAATAGAGGAAATCATTTATTGATATACATACATTCATTCCAACCACTTATATATCTAATGGTTATATTAGGGTTACCGTTTATCATAAATAGTGTGTGAGTTTTGCTTCAAAAATGATTATGGAATCGAAAATAATGTCTTTAGAAAGAAGTCTAGTGAAAAGACCAGTCAAGAAACATGGAGAAATATAAATGTTCTGAAGGAGGAAGTGATTGAAAGTGAACCAAATGTTTATAAATTTGTGAACTTGTGAATGAAAGGATATAATTTATGATGTCTATAAACTGAAGAAATAATAACGTACCAGGTTTGATTAAAATGAACTTTAATAAACACACCATATCCAATAGGAATCTACTTGCATTGATGTTAAACTTGCTCAGTTACTGTAGAAATATTAGGATTTGTAAGCACCCTTCCCTGAAGTTAGTTTTCAGTACTAGGAAACAAATATTTATTTCAGTGGATGTATATTTCTGAGAATAAACTTTTTAAAAGTTGATTATAAATCCACATATATGAATATGAATGAATTCAGGCGGTGTATAAGAAGACACATATATTTCATATTTTGGTAAATCTGGAGAATATATATATATATATATATATATATATATATATATATATATATATATATAATGTATATATAGACACACAAACACACACATTATAATGTAGCAATATATATGCCAATTGAAATTCATCATGAAAAATAACTCATCCGCATATCCCAAAATATTCATTTTACTGAACATGAATATGTGTATAGTGTTGTTCATCTAGGAAGCTCACCCATGGGTTCAATTTTCAGTTAAAACAGCGTTTAGGAGGAGTGATCTCTTCTCACAATTTGTATCTGCCAAGTCAGCCACCTCACAAGAATGTATATGTGAAACCAGGTAGGATTCTATTTGTGCATATAAAAATACATTTGCTTAATAGGCTACAGAGAAAGGGAGACAGGAATTCACATTTTTCTTAACTTTAAAAACACATGGAAAATTATTTCAACAAATAATTGACTAGATTTATAACTCCTACCTTATATCATGCAAAAGGTAATTCCAACTATACACCATGCTTCTTCTGAAATGCTTGTATTTCTATTCTGTTTGGGTTATTTTTCTCCATTATATTAAGATTAGTAGTCAGAGTTTAGTAGGGTATGGGTTAGTGTCAGGGATTCAGTATTTCAAACAGAAAATTGGAAAATGAATCCAATGTGTATGCAAATATGTGCTACAAAACAATCTTCCCTCTCTCATCCAGAACTATGACTTGACATTCCCTTTGCCCCAAGTAAGTCAGAATTAGAGGAGAAGAGTTAGAAAATCTGTGAATATATATTTAGAATGGAAAATGCTCAGGAGTTCACAACCTTGGAGTTGATAGAGCAGTTTCCAAAAGTAAGTGACATGGTAAACACTCCACAAACATGGAGATCTGCTGGCCTAAACACTTCTTGAGAAATTGCCTCTGAGCTTGGGCACTTGAAATATATGTTGTTTTCAGGAGCTTTAACTTCCGATGTAGTGAGACCATCAAAGCTAGGTCTGCATCTATGTGACCAGGAGGACATGGTTTCTTATTTTCCAATGACCATGAGGCAGCAGTGCTAAATTCTCTCTTTGTAGCTAAATTGTGGCCACTGGGGCTAAGTGTCTCCCCATGTGGACTGTGAAGCCATTTGGTCATCCTCGACTTTTCGTTTTGTTTCTTGCTGCTGCACTGGGAGTTTGGTATTTGCTTCACGAAATACAAGGAGTTCAAGTGGGACACAGTGCTGGAGGGAGTTCTGTCACTTGTGGTGGGTCAGTGTCTGCATGAGAATGCACCAACTAGGCTTCTATCCCACATAGCTTGCCCCTTGACCATAGCAACCTGATTCTAAACATTGCCGTGAAAAATCTCCATATAACAAGATGCCTTTATATAGAAGGGTCTGCTGGCTCCACCGTGTCTGTCTCAAGGCATTTGAAAGTCAATGGCAGATCCACATGGCCCCACCAGAGATGTTTTATCACACACCTGCACACCACTGCTCTAGGCCCACTACTCAGCAGGCTCCAACTTACTGGCATCTCTGTTCTACACGATTTTCATGATACCTAGTCAATCAAGGCACTGTCTGGTATACTCATGATCAGCAACAGGACATCCAATGGTTCTCCAGTGCCACCTGGTCATGAGAATTTCTAAAATTTTATGGTATTTATCTAACTATTTTTCACAGATGAAATTGTTGGTACTGTGGGTTTCAATTCATTCAGGATCCATTAAATGTTGAGGAAGCTCATTTTAATGAAGGATCTGGAGATCTCTCACAGGCAAGGCTTCCCAAAGAGTGGCCAAATTGTCACATGAAGCCAGGCCCATTGAGGTCTACAATGTGAGGTCATGTGTGTTTTGACTCTCAACGATGGCTGCCAAGTCTTTCAGAATAAAACCTGTGATATCCCAGCTGAGATTCCCAGTGCTCTCTGGAAAGCCTCCCTGGGCCTAGACCTCAGTTTCCAAGGGCGACTCTCATGTGTGGCCTCCTGAAATCCCAACAACATTCATGGCAATACTTCTCTGAAGTTAGTTCCAAATCTCATTCTCTAAGGGGAATCACATCAGAGTTCAAGCCCAGGTGGACCCAGTCATCTCTTCCAACTACCACACAAATGACCACAATTAAAACCAAAACACTCCCACATGGTTCTCATCTTCTTCCATATAGACACACATCATAACCTGTGGATGGAGTTTTCCATGAGGGGCACAGCCAAACCAGTGCCCAAAATAAGCTCCCTTGCCCCTCATTTGCCTAACGTCAGGGTGGATTGGACATGCTTCCTGTGAACCAGGAGTGATCAAATAGGCCTGCCGTAAATGCTCCACTTCTCCACTTTGAGGCCTTCTTACTGTGGGGATTATATTCTGCTTTTTCTAAATTTTTTTGGAAATTTAATTGGAAAGTTAAAAAAATTGTTTTGCAGAATGTTAAATTTCTAATGCAAAACCTTCACCTTGTTTGTGAAGGAAACCTTGATGCCTTGCCAATCTGGTAACATGGAGATACTCAAAATTTTCTTTTACATACTACATGGATGAATGGCTACAGCTCATAGTTTTTTAAAACTGAAAGGCAGATACCAGCAAGTAAGATAACAAATAAAAGACAATTTTATTAAAAAATAAAGTTGTTAAATGACTCAAATATTGGAAATTCAATTCTTTTTATTTTTGGTTGTTCAAAACATTATAAAACTCATGATATATCATCTTTCATACATTTGACTCAATTGGGTTATGAACTCCCATTTTTACCCCAAATACAAATCGCAGAATCACATCAGTTACACACTCACGTTTTTACATAATAGCATACTAGTTATTGTTGTATTCTGCTACCTTTCCTATCCCCTACTATTCCCCCTCCCCTCCCATCTTCCCTCTCTACCTCATCTGCTGTTGTTTAATTCTCTCCCTTGTTTTCCCCTCTTTAGCCTCACAACCTCTTATATGTAATTTTGTGTAACATTGAGTAGTCTCCTACCATTTCCATATGCTTTTCCTTCTCTCTCCCTTTCTCTCCCCCCACTCATCTCTGTTTAGTTTTAATATTTTTCTCATGTTCTTCCTCCCTGTTCTCTTCTTATTTGCTCTCTCTATATAAAAGGAAACATTTGGCATTTGTTTTTTAAGGATTGGATAGATTCGCTTAGCATAATCTATTCTAATGCCATTCATTTCCCTGCAAATTCTATGATTTTGTCATTTTTCAGTGCTGTGTAATACTCAATTGTGTATAGATGCCACATTTTTATTATCCATTCGTCTATTGAAGGGCATCTAGGTTGGTTCCAAAGTCTAGCTATTGTGAATTGTGCCGCTATGATCATCGATGTGGCAGTATCCTTATACTGCTCTCTATTAACATCCTCAGGGAAGAGTCTGAGAAGGGCGATATCTCGGTCAAATGGTGGTTCCATTCCCAGCTTTCCCATGAATCTCCATACTGCTTTCCATATTGTACTCACCAATTTGCAGTCCCACAAGCAGTGTACAAGTGTACCCTTTACCCCACATCCTCACCAACACTTATTGTTGTTCGACGTCATAATGGCTGCCAATCTTACTGGAGTGAGATGGTATCTTAGGGTGGTTTTGATTGCATTTCTCTGACTGCTAGAGATGGTGAGCATTTTTTCATGTACTTGTTGATTGATTGTATGTCCTCCTCTGTGAAGTGTCTGTTAAGATCCTTGGCCCATTTGTTGATTGGGTTATTTGTTATCTCATTGTTTAATTTTTTTGAGTTCTTTGTATATTCTAGATATTAGGGCTCTATCTGAAGTGTAAGGGGTAAAAATTTGTTCCCAGGATGTAGGCTCTCTATTTACCTCTCTTATTTTTTCTCTTGCTGAGAAAGATCTCTTTAGATTAAGTAAGTCCCATTTGTTTATTCTTTTTATTAACTCTTGGGCTATGGGTTTCCTATTAAGGAATTTGGAGCCCAACCCCACAGTATGTACATCGTAGCCAACTTTTTCTTCTATCAGACGCAGTGTCTCTGATTTTATATCTGGCTCCTTGATCCATTTTGAGTTAACTTTTGTGCATTGTGAGAGAAAGGGATTCAGTTTCATTTTGTTGCATATGAATTTCCAGTTGTCCCTGCACCATTTGTTGAATATGCTATCCTTCTTCCATTGCATGCTTTTAGGCCCTTTTTCAAATATAAGAAAGTTGTAATTTTGTGGATTTGTCTCTGTGTCCTCTATTCTGTACCATTGGTCCATCTGCCTGTTTTGATACCAGTACCACACTGTTTTTGTTACTATTGCTTTGTAGTACAGTTTGAACTCTGGATTCACACTTCCTGCTTAGAATTGCTTTCGCTATTCTGGGTCTTTTGTTTTTCCATATGAAATTCATGATTACTTTATTTATTTCTACAAGAAATGCCATTGGGTTTTTGATTGGCATCGCATTAAACCTGTAGAGAACTTTGGGTAATATCGCCATTTTGATGATGTTATTTCTGCCTATCCATGTACAGGGCATACTTTTCCATCCTCTAACATCTTCTATCTCTCTCTTTAGGGTTCTGTAGATTTCATTGCATAAATCTTTCACCTCTTTGGTTAGGTTGATTCCCAAGTTTTTTATTTTCTTTGAGTATACTGTAAAAGGAGTGGTTTTCCTCATTTAAATTTCAGAAGTTTTGTTGCTGATATACAGGAATGCCTTAGATTTATGCGTGTTGATTTTATATCCTGCCACTTTGCTGAATTCATTTACTAACTCTAGCAGACCCTTTTGGGTCTGTTAAATATATTATCATGTCATCCAAAAATAGCGATAATTTAAGTTCTTCTTTTCCTATTTTTAAGTCTTTAATTTCTTTTGTCTGTCTAATTGCTCTGGCTAGTATTTCAAGAACTAAATCGAATAGAAGTGGTGATAGATGGCATCCCTGTCTTGTTCCAGATTTTAAAGGGAATGCCTTCAGTTTTTCTCCATTTACAATGATGCTAGCCTGAGGTTTAGCATATATAGCTTTTACAATGTTGAGGTAAGTTCCTGTTATTCCTAGTTTTTATAGAGTTTTAAACATAAAGGGATGCTGTACTTTGTAGAATGCTTTTTCTGCATCTTTCGAGATGATCATATGGTTCTTCTCTTTAAGTCTATTTATGTGGTGAATAGTATTTATTGATTTCCGTATATTGAACCAGCCTTGCATCCCTGGGATGAATCCCTCTTGATCATGATGCACAATTTTTTTATGTGCTTTTGTATTTGATTTGCCAGGATTTTATTGAGAATTTTTGCATCCAAGTTTATTAGAGATATTGGTCTGTAGTTTTCTTTCTTTGAAGTGTCTTTGTCTGGTTTTGGGATCAGGGTGATGTTGGCCTCATAGAATGAATTTGGAAGAACTCCTTCTTTTTCTATTTTTTGAAATAGCTTGAAAAGTATTGGTATTAATTCATCTTTGAACGTTTTGTAGAACTCTGCTGTATAACCATCTGGTCCAGGGTTTTTTTTGGTAGGTAGTCTTTTGAAGGTTTCTTCTATTTCTTCCTTTGTTATTGGTCTATTTAAATTTTGTGTGTCTTCCGGACTCAATCTGGGCAGATCATATGACATAAGAAATTTATCGATATCTTCATTATCTTCTGTTTTATTGGAATATAGGGTTTCAAAATACTTTCGAATTATCTTCTGTATTTCTGTAGTGTCTGTTGTGATATTGCCTTTTTTATCCCATATGTTAGTAATTTGAGTTCTCTCTCTGCTTCTCTTCATTAGCATGGCTAAGGGCCTGTCGATTTAATTTATTTTCAAAGAACCAACTTTTATTTGTTCAATTTTTTTGTTTCAATTTTGTTGATTTCTCCTCTAATTTTAATTATTTCTTGTCTTCTACTACATTTGTTGTTTTGCTCTTTTTTTTTCTAGGTTTTTGAGATGTAGTGTGAGATCATTTATTTGTTGTTTTTTTCTTTTTTTGAGGAAAGAATTCCAAGAAATGAATTTCCCTCTTAAAACTGCTTTCATTGTTTCAGACAGAATCCGGTATGTTGTGTCTGTATTTTCATTTGTATCTAAGAGATTTTTTTATCTCCTCCTTTATGTCTTCTGTAACCCATTGATTATTCAGTAACATATTGTTCATTTTCCATGTGATGTAGAATTTTTCCTTCCTTCTTCAATCATTAATTTCAAGTTTCATTCCATTATGATCAGATATGGTGCATGGTATTATCTCCATACTTTTATATTTACTAAGAGTTTCCATATGGCATAATATATGGTCTATATTTGAGTAGGACCAATGTGCTGCTGAGAAGAACATGTATCCACTTTATGATGTTTGATATATTCTATATATGTTGGTTAAGTCTAGGTTATTGATTGTGCTATTGAGTTCTATAGTTTCTTAATTCAGATTTTCTCTAGAGGATCTGTCCAATGGCGAGGGTTGTGTGCTGAAGTCACCCGTAATTATTGTGCTATAGCCTATATGACTCTTGAACTTGAGGAGAGTTTGTTTTATGACTTGGCACCACCATTGTTTGGTGCATACAAATTGATAATTGTTATGTCTTGTTGGTGAATGTTGCCTCTTAACAGTATATAGTGTCCTTCTTTATCACTTTTGATTAACTTAGGTTTTAAGTTGATTTTATTCGATATGAGTATGGCCACTCCTTCTTGCTTCCGAGGGCCAACAATGGCTGCGAAGTCTTTCAGAATAAAATCATGTGATTTCCTGGCTGAGATTCCCATTGCTCTGTGGAAAGCCACCTTGGGCCTAGATCTCAGTTTGAAAGGGTGACAATCATGCGTGGCCTCCTAAAAACCAACACAATTCATATCAATACTTCTATGAGGTACGTTCCAGAACTCAGGCTCTAAGGGGAATCACACCAGAGTTCAAGCCCAGGTGGACCAAGTCATGTCTTCCAACCCCCACACAAATGACCACAATTAAAACAAAAAAACTACCACATGGCCCTCATCTTCGTCCATAAAGACCCTCATCAAAAGTTCTGGATGGAAGTTTCCATGAGGGTTGCAACTAAAGACAGTTTTCAGAATAAGCTCCCTTGCCTCTAATTTCCCTAAAGTCAGGGTGGCCTGGACACCCTTCCTGTGTACCAGGAGTGATCAAAAAGGCCTGCCATTAATTCCGCTTTGTTTCTATAATTTGAGGCTTACTGAATGTCAGGTATAGATTTTTTATGTGATTTGGAGTCATGAGAAAATCCAAGCACATCTGGAGAGCATTCAAGAATTCATTTGACAAAGAGGATCCCTAATCTCACTTGAAGGGGGTCAGGAACCTAACAGAGAAAGGCAAGAATCCTCATCCACAATGACTGCTCTTTTTGCCATTTTGGTTTTGAATGCACACATGGGATCTTTCTTTAGATCCATCAGGTGCAGAGAATCGAAGCCACAGCCTCACACAGGGCCAAGAGGCAGATTCAGACAAATCCCTTTCCAAAGCAATTAAGCAAAGAGCCACAGGTGATGCCCATTTATTTCCATTTGAAATTTTTTTCTTCAGGCTTCACAAAGGGGTGGCCTGAGGCAAAGACCTTCCTGACATTCAGGGCAACAGAACCTTGATTGGTATACTGAGCTTGAATTATGTTCTGCACCGAGGTCTCAGATAAATCGATATACAATGGCATAGCACCGTGTACCTCGGATGATTGAATGTAGAAGAGAACATCCAGTCAAAAAGGGATAGTCTGTAGGATTAGGAAGATAGTCAGTAGGTTTAGGAAGAAGAGTGAGACTAGGAGTTGGACCAAAAGTTCTTTAGCAATAGGGTTTCAGTTAGAGAGTGAATGTAAATGTCAGCACATCTGAAGAGAAAGTCACAATGATGAACAGGGAAAAATATGTAGGAAAGCAGATATCAATAGAAAGATTAGGAAATCAGGCAAAGTATAAAGTGAGTGATAGGATTAGACATTTTCAACAGGCTTGAGGTTGAATATATAATCTTAGGAAAAAACAAATATGTAGTAATCAATAGGATTGACATTTGAGAGCATTAGGCACCCTGGACATGGATGTTTTTAGTAATCCATGGTCACTTTCCATTTAGGCTTTGGTACAATCATATGTGTGACCTTTGCATTTTGTGTCCAGAATACTACCGTGATAAAATTTATATGTTGATAAGGTGACATGAGTATTTCTTCCACCATTATGGGGAGTAATATTCTGGAAACTTATAAATTAGTACTGGTGATACAAATAGGTGTACCTTGTGTTGATCATTATTGAGATGTTGCATGAATAGACCAGATTGTGAATAAAGTATATAACTGGTTCCAACTTTAAATAATGGATTGAGTTTGCATCTGAAAATGTATTGGAAATCTTATATTGATATATATACAATCATTCCAACCAGTTATATATGTAATGGTAATATTAGGGTTACGGTTTATCGTGAAGAGTGAGTATTGCTTCAAAAATGATTATGGAATCAAAAATAATGTGTTTGAAAGAAGTCTAGTGAAAAGACCAGTAAAGAAACATGGAGGAATACATGTGTTCTGAAGTAGTAAGTAAATGAGAGTGAACCAAATGCCTATAATTTTGTGAAGTTGTGGGTGAAAAAATATATCCTATGATGTCCATATACTGAAAAAATAGTAATGTACCAGTGTTGAGTAAAAATGAACTTCAAAATACACATCATGTCCCATAGCAATCTACTTGCATTGATGTTAAACTGGGTCAGGTACTGTAGAAATATTAGAATTTGTATGCACCACCTACTGAACTTAGTATTCAGTAGTAGGAAACCAATATGTATTACAGGTGTATAAATATTGCTGAAAATAATCTTGTAAAAAGTGGACTTTGAACCCACATACATGAATATAAATGAATTTAGGGAGTGTATAATAAGACACATATTTTTCATATTTTTTTAAAATCTGGAGAATATATATACATATATATATATATAATATATATATATATAATATATATACATATATATACATATATAATATATATATATATGTATATATATACACATATATATTTTTTTTCCAGATTTAAAAAAAATACATACACACACACACACACACACATTAATATTTAGCAATATATATGCCAATCGAAATTCATCATGAAATATAATTCATCCACATATCCAAAAATATTCATTTTACTGAACATGGATTTATGTATAGTGTTTTTCACTAGGAAGCTCACCCATAGGTTGAATTTTCAGTCCCATCATTATTTAGGGAGAGTCATCTGTTCTCACAATTTTATATTCCAAAATCAGGGAGCTCACAAGATTGTCCGTGTGATACCAGGTAGGATATTATATATATATGTATAAAAAAATACATGTGCTGAATAGGATACAGAGAAAGGGAGACAGGAATTTATATATGTGATAATTTTAAAAAATCATGGAGAAATATTACAATGAAAAGTTGACTAGATTTAAAAAACATACTCTTGATAATGCAGAAGGCAAATAGAAGTATACACCATGCTTCCTATGAAAGGCCTGTATTTCTATTCGGTTAGGTTTCTTTCTCTCCATGATATTAGGATTAGTAGTCAGAGTCTAGTAGGGTATGGGTTAGTGTCAGGGATTCAGTATTTCAAATGGAAAAAAGGAAAATGAATCTAATGTGTATGCAAAAATGTGATACACAAAAATCTTCCCTCTCTCATCCAGAACAATGCCTTGACATAACCATCGCTAAAAGTAAGACACAATTAGAGGAGAGGAGTTAGAAAATCTGAATATATATGTGGAATGGAAAATGCTCAGGAGTTCACAACACTGGAGGTGGTAGAACAGTTTCCAAAAGTAAGGGAGAGGGTAAACAATCCAGAAACATGGAGCTGTGCTGGCCTTGAGACTTCTTGAGAAACTTCCTCTGAGGTTGGGAACAAGAAATATATGTAATTGTTAGGAGATTTAGCTTCGTTTGTAGTGACACCATGAAATCTGGGTCTGCATCTCTATGACCTGGAGCACATGGTCCTTATTTTCTAATGAACATGAGGGAGCAGTTCTGAATTCTCTCTTTGTAGGTAAACTGTGGCCACTGGGAGCTAAGTGTCTTTCCGTGTGGACTGTGAAGCCATTTGGTGATCCTCCACTTTCCAGGGTGTTTCTTACTGCTGCACTGGGAGTTTGGTATTTGCTTCACGAAATACAAGGAGTTCAACTGGGACAAAATGCTGGAGGGAGTTCTGTCATGTGTGGTTGGTCAGGGACGCAAAGAGAATGTACGAACCAGGCTTCTATCCTACATAGCTTTCACCTTGACTATAGCAACCTGATTCTGAACATTGCCCTGAAACCTCTCCATATGACAAGATGCCTTTACATATAAAGGTCTCCTGCCTGCACCATGTCAGTCGCAAGTCTTTCGAAGCCAATGGAAGATCCAGGTGGTCCTACCAAAAATATTTATTTACACACCTACAGTCCACTTCTCTAGGCCCACTACTCATTAGGCTCCAAATTACTGGCATCTCTGTTCTACACCATTTTCACGAAAACCAGTCAATCAAGGCACTCTTTGGTACACTCATGATCAGCAACAGGAAATCCAAAGTTTATCCAGTGCCCCCTGGTCATGGGAATTTCAAAAATTTTATGGTATGAATCTAGTCATTTTTCAAAAATGAAGTTAGAGGCACTGTGGGTTTCAATTAATTCAGGAACCATTAAATGGTGAGGAAGCTCATTTCAATGAAAGCTCTGGAGAACACTCACAGAAAAGCCTTCCAAAAGACTGGCCAAAAGGTCACATGAATCCAGACACATTGAGGTGTACAATGTGAGGTCCATATGTGTTTGGACTCTCAACTAGGGCGGCCAAGTCTTTAAGAATTAAATCATGTGATATCCTGGCTCAGAATCCCCGAGCTCTGTGGAAAGCCATCCTGGGCCTAGATCTCAATTTCCAAAGGCGATTCTCACGTGTGGCCTAGTAAAATCCCAAGAGAACTCACGACAATACTTCTCTGAGGTCAGATCCAGAACTCATTCTTTAAGGGGAATCACACCAGAGTTCAAGCCCAGGTGATCCGAGTCATCTTTACCAACTACCACACAAATTACCACAATTAAAACAAGAACACTCCCATATGGCCCTCATCTTCTTTCATATTGACACTCATCATAATTTTGCTGGAGGTTTCCATGAGGGGAGCAGACCAAGACAGTGTTCAAAATAAGCTCCTTTGACCCTCATTTGCCTATAGTAAAGGTGGCCTGGACACCCATCCTGTGAACCAGGAGTGATCAAATAGGCCTGCCATTAATACCGCTCCAATTCTCCAATTTGAGGCCTACTGACTGTTTGGTTTAGATTCTTTATGTGAATTTTAGTCATGAAATAACCAAGCACCTATGGGCTAGCCTCTGCAGGTTTTGAAGAACTCATTTGACCCAAAGGATCCCTATTTTCACTTGATGGAGTTCAGGAACCTTACAGAGGAAGTCGAGAGACTTCATCCCAATGGCTGCTCTTTCTGCCATTTTTCCTTTGGATGCAAACATGGGAACTTTCTTTAGATCCACAGGTGCTGAGAATCTAAGCCTCAGCCACACACAGGGCCAGGGGGCTGATTCAGTCACATCCCTTTTCAAAGCACTTAAGAAAAGAGCCACAGGTATGCCCAATCATTTCCATTTGAAAACTGTTTTCTTCAGGCTTCACAAAGGGGTGGCCAGATGCAAAGAACTTCCTGACATTCAGGGCAACAGAACAATAGGTAAGCAAAAGGCCCAAAGCAGGGTTTCTCCTCTGAGACTGTCCTCGTCACACTGATATCTGAGTTTTCTGAGATGCTCGCCATCACCTACAGCTATCCAGTACATGGCTATGTCACAGAGCTTGGAGGTGGTACATATCTTGGACACAAAACCATGGGCCTATTCTTGAAATTGGCCGGAATTCAGGACAAAAATAGAAACTTAGGAAGGTAGCAGGTGTTGCTCATCGATAAGGCAAGCTACAGTCCATTCATAAACGGGGCAATATGAATGCTGAGAAGCTTTCTACTAGACACGACACATCCATTGATGAATTCTCTTTTCTAATGTCTACAACCACGGAAACAGTGGAATACACAGACATAGAAACACTCGCCCTGTGAAAAGACTTACTAGAAACAGTCCACTTCAAATGAAACAAACCGACTGTCCTACCTATTCTCAGAAAATGAGACAAAACCACAAACCCACAACCACACCCACAAAGGCACCTCCTTCCCCTAAGTAGGTCTTTGACTATCCGGAGTGTCCTCTGACTTGTAGGCCATAATACGTTCCCCCGAAATGGCCTGTCCTGTCTCAGATCTGGTCTCCTTGGCAAACTCTGTGAACTTCTCAGGAGCCAACGGTGAGCCACTAACGACTTTCTCAAGAAAAAGCCCCGCTTCCGAGCTTTCCTGGCATTTGGCCTTCTCACGTCTGAAGGTACCAAGAAAGACTGACTGCATTTAGTAAATCCAAACAAGTGAGACCATAGGGACTGGGACTTGGACTGGCTATGGGTGCCTGGCGTCCTGGATCCAAAGTTCAGATAGTTCCATCACCATGGAAGTGAGGTGAGGTCACTTCCTTCCTGAACTGAATGAGGTCCCTGTCTTGGCAACCACTTTGTCTTAACTGTTACTTCCAAGGGTCCCATGAGATTGAGGCTGCCCCTACTTCCTGTGACACTTTCACAAGTTAGAATGGTATATCAACCATAGGCACCCAGGAATAGATCTCCACACAGGCCTGTTTTGGTCCATGTTCTCTACATTAAGAAGAGAATCTGATTCAGACACAACCTTTTATCCTGACTGGGTTGTTTGCCATGGAAGATGACTTTTGGTCTCTCAGGTCCTTCATAGCTGCCTACATCTTCTCCAGGGATCATTTCTGCATGGGCCTTTGAGGTTATCAGCAGGTGGAAGTTTCCCTACATTTCTGTATTGTAAAATCAACTCTTTCCCTGCTGTTCTATAAAGTTAGATTGAGGGAATAGTGTATGATTATGGTTAAAAACATGTTTGATTTGGGTTAGAAATCATTGTGCTGGATGAATAATGGTATTGGGAACCTGCTATGTGTATAAGAATATATAGGTGTAATATATGTATGAAAAAAGAAATCTAAGTATGATTTGAAGGCCAGAAGGGCATTGGGCCCTTGATTGGGATACGCAGCATTGAATTACGTTCTGCAGAGATGTCTCAGATAAATCGATATACAATGGCATAGGACCTTGTACTTTGCATGAATTAATGTAGAAGGAACATCCAGTCAAAAAAGGATAGTCGGTAGTGAAAGGTTAATAAAATAGGTACTTGCTATTTCCTGTTTTTCTGTATGCTTAAAAAAACACTGTTGAAATCTTGAGAAATGTTTGCTAATCTTGTTCTAGAATGTACTGTTCCCAACTGCCAAACTGCAGAATGTACTGCCTCACTCGGTGTCACACGAACCGCCCACTCACCCTTACACATCAGTAAACTTCCCTCCCTTCCATCTCCAAGGAATGTATGTAAGCTCTGCATAAGCTGTTCTCAGAGCTCTCTGATCTATTTAAGTTAGCTGTGAGCCCCAGCAAGCTGGACGCAAAATAACCCTTTGGTGTTGCATGAGACAGTCTCTTGGTAGTCTCTTCCTCCAACACTCACCTGACCTTTACATATTGAGGTTCCACCGAGTTCCGGCAGTGGCGGATGAGAGACCCCAACGGGCTCCTCTCGGAGCAAGTAAGGCGCCTCTTTCTGGATTCAGGTGTCATGTTAGGGCTTGGCAAAATTGCTGGCGATGAAGAGCCTGGGGTCTCTCCGACGGTGGCTGAGAGACGTGTCACAGAGACATAGGGCACCTCCCTGGGGGACCCCAAAGAGGACTCGGAGAATCAAGGAACAATTGCTTCATCGACTCAGTGATATTTTCTTTTACATTCGGTATTGCCATCCTATCGGGTTTTGCCGGCTACGCATTCCTGGTCTCAGTGTTGGATGTCCATTGCCTGTCTTTATGGTCTTGTCTTATCTGTGTCATGTGTCTTTGCTTTTACTGTTTGTGTACCTTTCATTATGGGACAGAGCACTTCAATGCCTCTGTACCTGACCCTTGATCACTGAACCAAAGTCCGCTTAAGGGCTCAGAATCTTTCTTTTTTTAGTAAAACGCTGGACCTGGCAGACTCTCTGTGCCTCAGAATGGCCCATCTTTGGAGTCGTATGGCCCCAAGAAAGATCTTTCTACTTCCCACTAATTTATAAAGTCAGAGATATTGTCTTTCAGCCAGGGCCACATAGCCATCCTGATCAACAGCCATATATCTTAACTTTTCAGGACCTCTGCAAATCTCCTCCTCCATGGGTGAAGCCTTTCCTTGCCCATGCCTCTGCTCATACTCCTTCCCACATGATCTCTCAAACCCTCACCTCTTCCTCCTCCTCCACCCTCTGTTTTCCCTGAGTCACAAGATTTGACTCTACTGGACTCTTCCTCCTCTCCTTATCCCTACCCTCGTCCCCTAACACACAACACACTCTAAGTGATTCCCCTGCTGCTGACTAAGCCTCTCTACCATTGGAGGAAGCTAAGCTGATAATAGGATCTGATAATGGACCGATGTTCATGGCCCAGGTAAGTCAGGGGTTAGCCAGGAACCTGGGGATTAATTGGAAGTTATATTGTGCTTATAGACCCCAGAGTTCAGGACAAGTAGAAAGAATGAATAGAACCATTGAAGAGACCTTAACGAAATTAAGCTTAGAGACCAGCATAAAAGATTGGACTGTGCTACTGACTTATGCAATGTTTCATGCAAGAAAAAATCCTTCTGTTTCTTTGAGTAACCTTACCCCCTGAGAAGTTCTCTATGGTGGCCCTCGTCCAGTAAGGGTCCTAAGCCCAACTGTAAGACCTAAGGATCCTTTCCACACCCTCTTGCTTGACAGACTTAAAGCTCTTGAAAGAACTCAGTGATACCTGTGAAAATAGCTGCCCACTGCGTAACAAACTGTGTACCAGGGGATTCCACATCCATATCAAATAAGAGACTTCATGTATGTAAGATGACATCAGGTGTCATCCCTGGAACCCAGCTGTAAAGGACCATACCAGGTGCTACTTATAACACCTACAGTGGTAAAGGTATACAGAATCACTTCTTGGATCCATGCCTCTCATCTCAAGCCTGCTCCTTGTCCAGAATCTTTCTGGAAACTGGAAAAGACTGGTAACAGTTTCAAATTGTGTATTCGCCATGTGGATAAGGTTATATACTCTCCCCTTGGCCACAAGTAGTCCTAACCCTCATCAGCCTTTTAAGCAGCGATGGCTGATCACAAATCCTACTGGAAAAGTGTATAATCGATCTCACATACATCCCCCTTAGGGACCTGGTGGCCATCTCTCCACCCAGACATTTGTCAGCTGGCCATAGGTTTTTTCTATTGGGATATCCCTGATGAAGAAAATCCCACTAAAATACCATTAAATCCCTTGTGTACCATAGATAATGGAAACAAACATTATGGATGTAGGGACACGCGAGCCAGATGCAGGTTGGCTATCCTAGATTACTTGTTTGCCCGGGAAACTATCAAAGCCACAAACAGTAACGGCTGTGTGGGGGAAAAACCGACTTCTTCAGTATGTCATGGAGATGTGAGCATACAGAGGTTGCCTGATGGAACCCAATACTTCATCAAATTCAGTACACAGCATTGGCCATATTACCAAGTAGACAACAGAAAAAGGATGGCCCCCAGAGGGGTCTCTAGATCCTCAAATTTTGCGTGACCTTTTTAACTTCTGCAAGTGCTCAAAAGGGTGAAAGGAGATTCCCCTATGTGGAAGCCCTTTCCCTCCTTCACTCACATCCTGAACTATGCTTCTCCAATAGATTTTTATCCTCAGCCTTCTGCTCCAGACTCTCTGCTGTCACTCCCACCTCAGCAACGTGATTTCTCACCTCCAATTACTAGATCAGAATCCCAAACCTCCACCAGTTCTCAGACAATTGCCCGCTTGTGAGGTAGCAGGTACTGAGGTACCCCTCCACCCACTCACTCCTCTATCTTCCTGTCAGTGCCCACACCGGGTCCCACCAGGTCCTCTTTCCAGCTAACCCAAAGCTCAAACGAGCTGAGGAGAGCTCTCAGACCCTTATCGAAGATGTAATATAAATGGCCATTAAAGTTGCTTTGTCATCACTGAAAACAGGTTACTAAAATTTAAAGTCCCTCACAGGATTTTGGGATACTCACTCCCGTTTTCTGCTCTTCTCTACCTGTTCTACTGCTCAAGTTTTTTGCTAGGAAATTCCCAAACACCTTTCCAATTATTCTTTTACATCTCTCTTTTTCCTCATTCTCAGATCCTCGGAGCTTCTCTCAGCCCCACCTTCCCCGTATTCCCCCTCTGTACCAGGCCCACAGAAAAGTCTTAAATGTCCTTCTCCAGAAGTCTTCACCATGGCTGACTTTAGAACTTTCAGCATAGAGTTTCTATAAAGAGTTCAATGTAGATAAACTTTCTCTTTTTGTATTGCCCTGTTATACTTGGCCACTGGCTAAAAAACTCAGTACTTCTAAGCTAGACAACCCCTAACTAGTTTTTCACAAAATATGTGAACAAGTCCTCTGGCCTTCAGCTGGGGCTTCACAGAAATGGCCACATTTCTAAGATAAAGAAATTACCAACTGGGCTTCGTTGTAACAGCTGGCAGGGGGAAAATAAGAAAGGGAATAAAAAGCTCTCCTCCTCCCAGGTGTCCTTGAAAATTTAACTTGCCCAGAACAGAGGAAAAATCAGAAACATATACTGCTTTTTTGAACTTCTGCAGACTGTAAACTTCTGAGCCCCATCCCTTATATGTTGGGTACACAATTCTGAAACTACCTAAACTTGAGTTTCAGGGGACTAATTGATTACAACAGAAGCAATGCCCTCTGAATCCAGTTGCAACAATATAGGACTGTTTCCCTGTCTTCAGTGCTATCTTAGGTGCCTTGCCTTGTCTGTCCCTACAACAGCATAATTCTATATACTTAAACATTGTTTATGTTTTCATGAAATGGTCAACAGATGTGATTATTTTGAAATGTTGCAGATGTTTCCCAGAAAGCTCTATCATGACGCAGGTTCGTTTGAAGATCAAATAGGGGGGGCATACAACCGGATCCACTGGGAACTTGTATCCCTCACTTTAGCCATCCTATTAGGAATAGGAGTTGCTGCACGGGTGGGCACAGGAACCACTGCCATTGTCCATGGGACACAACAAATGACCCAATTAGAAGAAGCAATAGAGCAAAACTAAGATATTAGAAACCTCCATCAGAGCTTTGCATGAATCTTTAACCTCTCTCTCTGAAGTTGTTTTAAAGAACAGTTGAGGGTTGGACCTCCTCTTCATTAGAGAAGGGGGCCTTTGTGCTGCATTGAGGGAAGGATGTTGTTTTTATGCTGACCATACTAGAGTTGTAATAAAATCTATGAGTAAATTTAAAAGACACCTTGAAGAGCATCAACAAGAGAGAGAGGCCCAAAAAGGGTGGCTTGAGTCTTGGTTCACACACTCCTCCTGGTTAACTACGTTTTTATCAACCCTGGCCGGTCCAATAATAATCCTCATATTATTGCTAACTATAAAATCCTGTTTGCTCAACCATGTAATTTCTTTTCTCCAGGCTCAAATTGGACGAGTTAAACTTATGGTAATACCCCACTAGCAGACATAGAATGTGACACCCTCCAATGATCATTTTTATGATTAAAAGTAGCCAGAAGAAGAAGTGGGGAATTAAAGTTTAATAAAATAGGTACTTGTCACTTCTTGTTTTTCTGTATGCTTAACAAAACACTATTGAAATCTTGAGAAATGCTTGCAAATCTTGTTCCCAGAATGTTCTGTCCCCAACTGCCCAACTGCAGAATGTACTCCCTCACCCAGGTGAATGCAAACCACCCTCTCACCCTGACCCATCAATAAAATTCCCTCCCTGCCCTCTCCAGGGAAAGTATATAAGCTCTATTTAAGCTATTCTCAGGGCTATCTGCTCTATTCAAGTGATCTCTGAGCCCCAGCATGCTGGACACCCAAAAAACCCTTTGATGTTGCAAGAGATAGTCTGTTGGTGGTCTCCTCCTCTGAAGCTCGCCCCAAATTTACTTGGATGATTGAATGTAGAAGAGAACATTCAGTCAAAAACGATAGTCTGTAGCATTAGGAAGATAGTCAGTACTTTTATGAAGAAGGGTGAGTATAGGAATTGGAAAAAAATTTCTTTAGCAATAGGGTTTCGATTAGAGAGTGAATGTAAATGTCAGCACAGGTGAAGAGTCAGTCACAATGATGAACTGGGGAAAATATGTAGGAAAGCAGATATCAATAGAGACATTACAAAATCAGGCAAAGTATAAAGTGAGTGATAGGATTAGATATTTTGAACAGGGTTGAGTTTAAATATATAATCTTAGGAAGAAACAAATATGTAGTCACAATTAGGATTGACATTTGAGAGCATTAGGCAAATTTCAGGTGGATGAATATTTCTCAGAATAATCTTGTGAATAGTTGATTATAAATCCACATAATAAACATGAATGAATTTAGGGAGTGTATATAAGACACATATATTTCATATTTTGAAAAATCTGGAGAGTGTATATATATATATATATATATATATATATATATATATATATATATATATACACAAAACACACACACAGACAAAAAAGTAGCAAAATATATGTCAATCAAAATTCATTATAAAATATATATCATCCACAGATCTAAAAATATTAATTTTACTGAACATGGATTTATGTATAATGCTGTTCAACTAGCAAGCTCAACCATAGGTTGAATATCCAATTCCAACAAGTTTAGTAGGAGTGATCTCTTCTAACAATTTGTATCTGCCAAGTCAGCCACCTCACAAGAATGTACGTGTGGTACCAGGGAGGAATCTATATGTGCATATAAGAATACAGAGAAAGGGAGACAGGAATTCACATATTTGTTAACCTTAAAAATACATGGACAACTATTTCAACAATAAATTGACTAGATTCATAACTCCAACTCTGTATCATGCAAAAGAAAAGTACAACAATACACCAGGCCTACTCTGAACTGCTTGTATTTCGATTCTGTTTGGGTTATTTTTCTCCATCATATTAGAATTAGTAGTCAGAGTCTGGTCGGGTATGGGTTAGAGTCAGGGATTCAGTATTTTGAATGGAAAATAGAAAACTGAATCCAATGTTTATGCAAATATATGCTACAGAAAATTCTTCCCACTCTCCTCCAGAACAATGCCTTGACATTACCTTCGCCCCAAGTAAGACACAATTAGAAGAGAAGAGTTAGAAAATCTGTGAATACCTATCAGGAATGGAAAATGCTCCAGATTTCACATCTTTGGAGGCGGTAGAGGAGTTTCCAAAAGTAAGGGACAGGGTAAACACTCCACAAATATGGAGCTCTGCTGGCCTAAAGACTTTTTGAGAATCTGCCTTTAAGGTTGGGCACTTAAAATATATGTTGTTTTCAGGAGCTTTAGCTTTATTTGTAGTGAGACAATCAAAGCTCGATTTGCATCTATGTGACCTGGAGGACATGGTTATTTATTTTTCAATAAAAATGAGGCAGCAGTGCTGAATTCTCTCTTTGTAGGTAAACTGTGGCCACTGAGGGCTAAGTGTCTCCCCGTGTGGACTGTGAAACAACTTGGTCATCCTCCAATTATCGTGGTGTTTCTTGCTGCTGCACTGGGAGTTTGGAATTTGCTTCATTAAATACAACGAGTTCAAATGGGAAACAGTGCTGAAGGGAGTTCTGTCAGCTGTGGTGTGCAGGGTCTCCAGGAGAATGCACCAACCAGGGTTCTATCCCACGTAGCTTGCCCCCTTGACAATAGCAACATGATT
Organism: Callospermophilus lateralis; assembly: GCF_048772815.1. Taxonomy (NCBI): domain Eukaryota; kingdom Metazoa; phylum Chordata; class Mammalia; order Rodentia; family Sciuridae; genus Callospermophilus; species Callospermophilus lateralis. The sequence goes on along the minus strand of NW_027515042.1, from coordinate 180,549 downwards.
CTGAACATTGCCCTAAAACCTCTCCATATAAAAATATGCCTTTACGTATATGGGTCTGATGGCTGCACCATGTCAGTCTCAAGCCATTTGGAAGCCAGTGGAAGATCCACATGGCCCCACCACAGATGTTTTATCACTCACTTGCGTAACACTTCTCTAGGCCCACTACTCACTAGGCTTCTACTTACCAGCATCTCTGTTCTACACAATTTTCCTGAAACCCAGTCAATCAAGGCCCTGTCTGGTATATTCATGATCATCAACAGGACATCAAAGGTCCTCCAGTGACATCTGGTCATGGGAATTTTAAAAATTTCATGGTAATTATCTAGCAATTTTTCACGGATGAAGTTGGAGGCACTGTGGTTTGCAATTCATTCAGGAACCATTAAAGGGTTAGGAAGCTAATTTCAGGGAAAGCTCTGGAGCACTCTCACAGGCAAGGCTACCCAAAGAGTGGCCAAAAAGTCACATGAAGCGAGGCCAATTGAGGTCTATAAAGCGAGGTCCATGTGTGTTTTGAATCTCAATAATGCATGCCAAGTCTTTCAGAATAAAATCATGTAATATCCTGGCTGAGATATGCAGTGTTCTGTGGAAAGCCAACCTGTGCCTAGATCTCAGGTTCCAATGGCAACTTCACGCCTGGCCACCTAAAATCCCAACACAATTCATGGCAATACTTCTCTCAGGTCAGTTCCAGAACTCAGTCTATAAGGAGAATCACACCAGATTTCAAGTCCAGGTGGACCCAGACAACTCTTCCAACCGCGACTCAAATGAAAACAATTAAAACCAAAATACTCCCTCATGGCCCTATTCTTCTTCCATATAGACACTAATCATAACCTCTTCCTGGAGTTTTCCATGAGTTGTGCAGCCCAAGAGAATGTCCAAAATAAGCTTCTTGCACCTCTTTTGCCTAACTTCAGGGTGGCCTGGGCACCCTTCCTGTGAATCAGGAGTGATCAAATAGGCCTGCCCTTAATACTGCTCCGCTTATCCAATTTGAGGCTCTCTGACTGTGGGGTCTAGATTCTTTATGTGAATTGGAGTCATGAGAAAAGCCAAGACAGTGTCCAAAATCAGCTCGCTTGCCCCTCATTTGCCTAAAGTCAGGGTGGCCTGGACACCGTTTCTGTGAACGAGGAGTGATCAAAGAAGCCTGCCGTTAATACTTCTGTGTTTCTCCAATTTGACGCCTACTGATTTCAGGTATCAATTCTTTATGTGATTTGGAGTTATGCGAAAACCCAAGCACCTCTGCAAGGAATTGAAGAACTCATTTGACCCAAAGAATCCCTATTCTCACTTGATGGAGTTCAGGAAATTAACAGAGGAAGGCAAGAGACTTCATCCATAATGCATGATTTTTTTTTTTTTTTGCCATTATGGCTTTGGACGCACACATGGGACCATTCTTTAGATCCATCAGGTGCTGAGAATCTAAGTCATAGACACAAACATGGCCAAGAGACTAATTCAGACACATACCTTCCCAAAGCAATTAAGCAAAGAGCCACAGGTGATGACATTCATTTCCATTTGAAAACTGTTTACTTCAGGCTTCACAAAGTGGTTGATTGAGGCAAAGAACTTCCTGACATTCAGTGCAAAACAACAATAAGTAAGCAAAAGGCCCAAAGCAGGGTTTCTCCACTGAGACTTTCCTGGTCACACTGATATCTGCATTTTCTGAGATGCTCGCCATTCTCTTCAGCTATCCAGTACATGGCCATGTCACAGAGTTTGGAGGTGGTACATATTTTGGACACAAATCCATGAGCCTATTCTGGATAGTGGCCAGAATTCAGGAAGAAAACAGCAACTTAGAAAGATAGCAGGTGTTGCACATCAAAAAGACAAGCTGCACTCCATTCATATATTGGGCAGGTTGAATTATGGGAAGATTTACACTAGACAGTACACATCCATTAATGCATTCTCTTTTCCAATATCTACAACAACGGACACAGTGGGATACACAGACATAGAAACACTTGCCTTGTCAAATGACTTACTAGAAACTGTCCACTCCAAACCAAACTAACCGTCTTTCCCATCTATTCTCAGAACATGAGACAAAACAATAAACCCATACCCACTCCCACAAAGGCACCTCCTTCCCCCAATTAGGTCTGTGACTATCCAGATTGTCCTCTGACAGGTGGGCCATACTATGTTCCCCTGAAATGGTCCGTCTTCTCTAAGATCTGGTGAAATATAAGTATGAAAACAGAAATCTAGGTATGATTTGAAGCCCAGAAGGGTTTTTCCCTTGATTGGGATACTTAGCTTTGAATTATGCTCTGCAAAGTTGTCTCAGATAATTCGATATACAATGGCATAGGACCTTTTACATTGGATGATTGAATGTAGAAGAGAACATCCAATCAAAAAGGGATAGTCGGTAGGATTAGGAAGATAGTCGGTAGGTTTAGAAAGAAGAGTGATTAAAGGATTTGGACCAAAAGTTCTTTAGCAATAGGGTTTCGATTATAGAGTGAATGTAAATGTCAGCACATATGAAGTGTCAGTCACTAGGATCAACTTGGGAAAATATGTAAAAAAGCAGATATCAATAGAAACATTATGAAATCAGGCAAAGTATAAAGTGAGTGATAGGATTAGACATTTTCAACAGGGTTGAGTTTGAATATATAAATTAGGAAGAAACAAATATGTAGTCACCAATAGGATTGACAATTGACAGCATTAGGCAACCTGGACATGGATGTTTTTAGTAATCCATGTACACTTTACATTTAGGCTTTGGTACAATCATAAATGTGACCTTTACAATTTTTGTCCAGAATATTACTTTGATTAAATGTATATGTACATCAGGTGACATGAGTATGTCTTCCACCATTTCTGCGAGCAATATATTGAAGATGTAAAATTAGAATCGGGGGTACAAAGAGGTGTACCCTGTGTCTATGAATATAGAGATAAAGCATGAATAGACCCTAATGTGAATAAATAATATAACTTTTTTCAACTTTAAAAAATGTATTGATCTAATATCTGAAAAATTAAAGGAAATCGTATATTGATATACAATCATTCATTCCAACCAGGTATATATGTAATGGAAATATTTGTGTTTTGGTTTATCATGAAGAGTGTGTGAGTTTTGCTTCAAAATGATTATGGAAATTCAAAATAATGTGTTTGGAAAGAAGTCTCATGAAAAGACCAGTCAAGAAACCCTGACAATACATGTGTTCTGAAGCAAGAAGTGGTGAAAGTTGAAACAAATGCATATTAATTTGTGAACTTGTGGATGAAATGTATATCCTATGATGTGCAAAAACTGAAGAAATAATAATGTACCAGTGTCGAATACAAATGAATAAAGAATTACATATCATGTCCCATAGGAATCTACTTGCATTGATGTTAGACTGGGTCAGTTACTGTAGAATAATTAGGATTTGTATGCATCATTCCCTGAAGTTAGTTTTCAGTACTAGGAAACAAATATGTGTTTCAGGTGGATGAATATTTCTGAGAATAATCTTGTGAAATGTTGATTAAAAATCTACATACATGAACATGAATGAATTTAGAGAGTGTATATTAGACACATATATTTCATATTTTGAAAAATCTGAAGAGTGTATACACACACACACACACACACACAAATAAAAAACACTCACAGACATTAAAAAGTAGCAATATAAATGCTAATCGAAATTCATCAGTAAATATATATCATCCACAGATGCAAAAATGTTTATTTTACTGAACATGAGTTTATGTATAATGTTGTTCTACTAGGACGCTCCCTATAGGTTGAATTTTCAGTTCCAACAGCGTTTAGGAGGAGTGATCTCTTCTCACAATTTGTATCTGCCAAGTCAGCCACCTCACAAAGATGTACGTGTGATACCTGGTAGGATTCTATATATGCATATAAATATATAAGTGTGAATAGGCTAAAGAGAAAGGGAAACATGAATTCTCATATTTGTTAACTTTAAAAACACATGGAGATCTTTTTCTATTAAACATTGACCAGATTTATAACTCCTACCTTGTATAATGCAAAATGCAAGTCCAACTATACAACATGCCTCCAATGAACTGCTTGTATTTCTATAGGTTTGTGTTATTTTTCTCTATCATATTAGGATGAGTTGTCTGAGTCTAGTAGGTATGGGTTAGTGTCAGGGATTCAGTATTTCAAAAGGAAAATTGGAAATTGAATCCAATTTGTATGCAAATATATGCTGCACAAATATCCTCCCAGTCTCATCCAGAACAATGCCTTGAAATTACCTTCACCCCAAGTAAGACACAGTTAGAGGAGAATAGATAGAAAATCAGTGAATACATATCTGGAATGGAAAATGCTCAGGAGTTCACAACCTTGGAGGTTGTAGAGGAGTTTCCAAAAGTAAGGGACAGGGTAAACACTCCACAAACATGGAGCTCTGCTGGCCTAAAAACTTTTAGAGCAACTGCCTCTGAGTTTGGGAACGTGAAAATTATGTTGTTGTCAGGAGAATTGGCTTCCTTTGTAGTGAGACCATCAAAGCTGGGTCTGCCTCTATGTGACGTGGAGGACATGGTATCTTATTTTCCAATGAACATGAGGTAGCAGTGTTGATTTTCTTCTTTTTAGGTAAACTGTGGCCTCTGGGGACTAAGTGTCTCCCCGTTGGACTGTGAAGCCATTTGGTCCTCCTCCACTTTTTGTGGGGTTTTTGCTGCTGAACTGGGAGTTTGGTATTTGCTTCATGAAATTCAAGGAGTTCAACTGAGACACAGTGCTGGAGGGAGTTCTGCCATGTGCGGTGGTTAAGAGTCTGCAGAAGAACGCACCAACCACGCTTCTATCCCTCAAAGCTTGCCACATTGCATCCTTGTCCATAGCAACCTGATTCTGAACATTGCCCTGAATCCTCTTCATATAACAAGATGCCTTTAATTACAAGGGTCTGCTGGCTGCTTCATGTAATCCACAAGCCATTTGGAAGCCAATGGAAGATCCACATTGCTCCAACAGAGATGTTTTATCACACTCCTGCCCACCAAAGCTCTAGGCCCACTTCTCAGCAGGCTGCAACTTTCTGGCACCTCTGTTCTACACCATTTTCATGAAACCCAGTCAAGCAAGGCACTGTCTGGTACATCCATGATCAGCAACAGGACATCCAAAGGTTCTCCAGTGCCACCTGGTCATGGGAATTTCAAAAATTTCATGGTATTTATTTAGACATTTTTCAAGGATGAAGTTGGAGGCACTGTGGGTTTCAATTCATTCAGGAACCAGTAAATGGTGAGCAAGATTATTTCAATGAAAGCTCTGGAGAACCCTCACAGGCAAAGCTTCCCAAAGAATGGCCAAAAGGTCACATTAAGCCAGGCCCATTGAGGTCTACAATATGAGGTCCATGTGTGTTTTCACTCTCAACTATGGCTGCCAAGTCTTTCGAATGAAATCATGTGATATCTTGGCTGAAATTCCCAGAGCTCTGTGGAAAGCCACTCTGGGGCTAGATCTCAGTTTCCAAGGGTGACTCTCATACATGGCCTCTTAAATCACAACACAATACATGGCAATACTTCCCTGAGATCAGTTCCTGAACTCAGTCTATAAGGGGAATCACACCAGAGTTCAAGCCCAGGTAGACCTTGTTATGTCTTCCAACTGTCACACAAATATCCACAATTAAATCCAAAACACTTCCACATGGCACTCATCTTCTTCCATTTACACAATCATCAAAACCTCTGGCTGGAGGTTTCCATGAGGGGTGCAGCCCAAGACAGTGTCCAATATACCCTCCCTTGTCCCTCTTTTGCCTAAAATCAGGGTGGCCAGGACATCCTTCCAGTGAACCAAGAGTGATCAAATAGGCCTGCCATTAATATGGCACTGCTTCTCCAATTTGAGGCCTACTGACTGTGTGTTTTAGATTCTTTATGTGAATTGGAGTCTCGAGAAAAACCAAGCACTTATGGGCTAGCCTCTGCAGGGTTTTGAGGAACACATTTGAACCAAATGATCACTGTTCTCACATGATGGAGAACAGGACACTTACAGAGGAATGCGAGAGACTTCATCCACACTGACTGCTCTTTTGTCCATTTTCGTTTTGGATGCACACATGGGATCCTTCTTTAGATCCATCAGGTGCTGAGAATCTAAGCCACAGTCTCACACAGGGCCAAAAGACTGATTCAGACACATCCCTTTCCAAAGCAATTAAGCAAAGAGCCACAGGTGATGCCCTTTCATTTCCATTTGAAAACTGTTTCTTTAGGCTCTACAATGGTGTGGCCTGAGGCAAAGGCCTTCCTGACATTCAGGGCAACAGAACAATTGATGAGCAAAAGGCCCAAAGCAGGGTTTCTTCACTTAGAATTTCCTGGTCAAACTGATATCTGAGTTTTCTGAGATGCTCCCATTTCTTTCAGCTATCCAGTACATGGCCATGTCACAGAGCTTGGAGGTGGTACATATTTTGGACACAAAACCATGAGCCTATTCTGGAGAGTGGCCAGAATTCAGGAAGAAAACCAGAACTTAGGAAGATTGTTGGAGTTGTCCACCCATAAGTCAAGCCTCAGTCCATTCATAAATTGGGCAGAATTCAGGAAGAAAACAGGAACTTAGGAAGATTGTTGGAGTTGTCCACCCATAAGTCAAGCTGCAGTCCATTCATAAATTGGGCAAGTTGAGTCTAGACAGGACACATCCAATGATTCATTCTCTTTTCTAATATCTAAAACCAAGGACACAGTGGGATACACAGACAAAGAAACACTGGCCTTGTCAAACGACTTACCAGAAACAGTTCACTCCAAACCAAACAAACCGCCTTTCCTACCTATTCTCAGAACATGAGACAAAATCTCAAACCCACACCCACACACACAAAGGAAGCTCCTTCCCCCAAGTAGGTCTGTGACTATTGGGAGTGTCCTCTGACTGGTGGGCCAAACTATGTTCTGATGAAATCGCCTGTCCTGTGTCACATATGGTCTCCTTGGCCAAATCTGTGAAGTTGTCACTAGCCAGCGGTGAGCCACTACCTGCTTTCTCAGGAAAGGCCCCTCTTTAGAGCTTTCCTGACATTTGATCATCCTCACCTCAGTAGGTACCAAGAAAGACTGACTCTGTCCTTGGTAAATCCAAAAAATACGACCACTGGGACTGGGACTGAGACTGGCTCTGGGTGCCTGGCTTCCCGGATTCCAAGTTCAGAGAGTTCCATCACCAAGGAAGTGAGGTGAGATTACTTCCTTCAGGAATTCTTTGAGGTCATTGCCTTGGCAACCACTTTGTCCTAACTGTTGCTTACAATACTCCTATGAGATGGAGGCTGCCCTTTCTTCCTGTGACACTTTTACAAGTTAGAATGGTATATCAACCATAGGGACCCCGGAATAGCTCTCCACACATGCCTGGTTTGGTCTATCTTCTCTACATTAACAAGAGAGAGGCTTATTCAGACACAACCCTTCATCCTGGGAAGGTTGTTTGCGATGGAAGATGACATTTGCTCTCTCAGGTCCTTCATAGCTGCCTACATCTTCTCCAGGGATCAAGTCTGCATGGACATTTGAGGTTCTCAGCAGGAGGAAGATACCCTACATTCCTGTATTGTAAGACGAACTCTGTCCCTGCTCTTCTGCAAAGTTAGATTAAGGTAAGAGTGTATGGTTAGGGTTAATAACATGTTCGATTTGGGTTACGAATCATTGCGAAGGATGATTAATAGTATTGGGAACCTGCGATATTTATAAGATTATAGAGGTGAAATATAAGTATGGAAACAGAAATCTAGGTAAGATTTGAAGCCCAGATGGGCATTAGGCCCTTGATTGGGATACTTAGCTTATAATTACGTTCTGCACAGATGTCTCAGATAAATCGATAATCAATGGCATAGGACCTTACACCTTGGATGATTGATTTTAGAAGAGAACATCCACTCAAATTGAGATAGTCGGTGGGATTAGGAAGGTAGTCAGTATCTTTAGGAAATAGAGTGAGTATAGGATTTGGGGCAAAAGTTCTGTAGCAATAGGGTTTTTGTTATAGAGTGAATGTAAATTTCAGCACATGTGAAGAGTCAGTCACATGATGAACTGGGGAAAATATGTAAAAAGGAAAATATCAATACAGACATTATGAAATGAGGCAATTATACAGTGAGTGATAGGATTAGACATTTTCAATAGGGTTGAGATTGAATACATAATCTTAGGAAGAAACAAATATGTCGTCACCAATAGGAATGACATTTGAAAGCATTAGGCAACCTGGACATTTATCGTTTTAGTAATCCATGTTCACTTTCCATTTAGGATTTGGTACAATCATAAGTGTGATCTTTGCATTTTGTGCCCAGAAAAATATTGTGATCAAATGTGTATGTAGATCATATGACATGAGTATTTCTTCCACCATTACTGGGAGCAATATTTGAAGACATATAAATTAGTATTGGGGGTACAAAGTGGTGTACCCTGTGTCTTTGAATATAGAGATAATGCATGAATAGACCATACTGTGAATAAATATTATAACTGGTTCCACTTTAAATAATGGATTGAATTGATATCTGAAAATATATAGGAAATCATATATTGACATACAATCATTCACTCCAACCAGTTATATATCTAATGGTAATCTTAGGGTTATTGTTTATCATGAAGTGTGTGTGAGTTTTGTTTCAAAAGTGATTATGGAAATCGAAAATAATATGTTTGGAAAAAAGTCTCATAAAAAGACCAATCAAGAAATATGGAGGAATTCATGTGTTCTGAAGCAGGAAGTGATTGAAAGTGAAACAAGTGCCTATAAATTTTCTAAATTGTGAATGAAATATATATCCTGTTATGTGCATAAACTGATGAAATAGTAATGTACCAGTGTTGAATAAAAGTGAACGTCAAAATACACATCATGTCCAATAGGAATCTACTTGCATTGATGTTAAACTGGGTCAGTTACTGTAGAAATATTAGAATTGCATGCATTATTCACCAAAGAGAGTTTTTTTTTATTTTTATTTATGGTTGTTCAAAACATTACATAGTTCTTGATATATCATATTTTACACTTTGATTCAAGTGGGTTATGAACTCCCATTTTTACCCTGTATACAGATTGCAGAATCACATCAGTTACACATCCATTGATTCACATATTGCCATACTAGTGTCTGTTGTATTCTGCTGCCTTTCGTATCCTCTACTATTCCCCCTGGCCTCCCCGCCCCTCCCCACTTCTCTCTCTACTCCCTCTACTGTAATAAATTTCTCCCCCTTGTATTATTTTTCCCTTTCCCCTCAATTCCTCTTGTATGTAATTTTGTATAACCCAGAGGGTCTCCTTCCAATTCCATGCAATTTTCCTTCTCCCTCCCTTCCTCCTCTCATCCCTGTTTAATGTTAATCATCTTGTCATGCTCTTCATCCTATCTGTTCTTAGTTACTCTCCTTATATCAAAGATGACATTTGGCATTTGTTTTATAGGAATTGTGTAGCTTCACTTAGCATAATCTAGTCTAATGCAATCCATTTCCCTGCAAATTCTATGATTTTTTATTTTTCAATGCAAAGTAATAATCCATTGTGTATAAATGCCACATTTCTTTTATCCATTTTTCTATTGAAGGGCATCTAAGTTGGTTCCACAGTCTTGCTGTTGTGAATTGTGCTGCTATGAACATCGATGTAGCAGTGTCCCTGTAGCATGCTCTTTTTAGGTCTTTAGTGAATAGACCAAGAAGGGCAATAGCTGGGTCAAATGGTGGTTCCATTCCAAGCTTTCCAAGAAATCTCCATACTGCTTTCCAAATTGGCTGCACGAATTTGCAGTCCCACCAGCAATGTACAAGTGTACCTCTTTTCCCACATCTTTGCCAGCACTTCTTGTTGTTTGACTTCATAATGGCTGCTAATCTTACTGGAGTGAGATGGTATCTTAGGGTGGTTTTGATTTGCATTTCTCTGACTGCTGAAGATGGTGAGCATTTTTTCATGTACTTGTTGATTGATTGTATGTCCTCATCTGAGAAGTGTCTGTTGAGGTCCTTGGCCCATTTGTTGATTGGGTTATTTGTTATCTTATTGTCTAATTTTTTGAGTTCTTTGTATACTCTGGATATTAGGACTCTATCTGAAGTGTGAGTAGTAAAGATTTCTTTCCAGTATGTAGGCTCCCTATTTACCTCTTATTGTTTCTTTTGCTGAGAAAAAACTTTTTTAGTTGAGTAAGTCCCATTTGTTGATTCTAGTTATTAACTCTTGTACTATAGGTGTCCTATTGAGGAATTTGGAGCCCAACCCCACAGTATGTACATCGTAACCAAATTTTTCTTCTATCAGACAGTGTGTCTCTGATTTGATATCAAGGTCCTTGATTCATTTTGAGTTAACTTTTGTGCATGGTGAGAAAAAGGGATTCAGTTTCATTTTGTTATATATGGATTTTCAGTTTTACCAACACCATTTGTTGAAGATGCTATCCTTCCTCCATTGCATCCTTTTAGCTCCTTTATCAAATATAAGATAGTTGTAGTTTTGTTGATTGGTTTCTGTGTCCTCTATTCTGTACCATTGGTCCACCTGCCTGTTTTGGTACCAGTACCATGCTATTTTTGTTACTATTGCTCTGTAGTATAGTTTGAAGTCTGGTATCGCTATACCGCCTGATTCACACTTCCTGCTTAGCATTGTTTTGCAATTCTGGGTCTTTTATTTTTTCATATGAATTTCATGATTGCTTTCTCTATTTCTACAAGAAATGCCTTTGGGATTTTGATTGGCATTGGATTAAACCTATAGAGAACTTTTGGTAATATCGCCATTTTGATGATGTTAGTTCTGCCTATCCATGAACAGGGTATATTTTTACATCTTCTAAGATCTTCTATTTCTCTCTTTAGGGTTCTGTAGTTTTCATTGTATAAGACTTTCACCTCTTTTGTTAGGTTGATTCCCATTTTTTTTTTTTTTAGGATATTGTGAATGGAGTGGTTGTCCTCATTTCCATTTCAGAGGATTTTTCACTGATATACAGGAATGCCTTTGATTTATGCGTGTTGATTTTATATCCTGCCACTTTGCTGAATTCATTTATTAGCTCTATTAGTTTCTTTGTAGAACCTTTTGGGTCTGCTAGGTATAGAATCATGTCATCTGCAATAGTGATAATTTAAGTTATTCTTTTCCTATTTATATGCCTTTAATTTCTTTCATCTGTCTAATTGCTCTGGCCAGTCTTTTGATAACTATATTGAACAAAAGTGGTGAGAGCAGGCATCCCTGTCTTGTTCCAGATTTTAGAGGGAATGTCTTCAATTTTTCTCCATTCAGAATGACGCTAGCCTGCGGTTTAGCATAGATTGTTTTTACAATATTGAGGAATGTTCCTGTTATTCCTAGTTTTTCGAGAGTTTTGAACATAAAGGGATGCTGTACTTTGTCGAATGCTTTTTCTGCATCTATCTAGATGATAATATGGTTTTTATTTTTAAGTCTATTGATGTGGTGAATAACACTTATTGATTTTCGTATATTGAACCCTCCTTGCATCCCAGGGATGAACCCTACTTGATCATGGTGCACATTTTTTTGATATGTTTTTGTATCTGATTTGCCAGAATTTAATTTAAGATTTTTGCATTTAGGTTCATTAGAGATATCGGTCTTTAGTCTTCTTTCTTTGAAGTGTCTATCTGGTGTAGGAATCAGGGTGATATTGGCCTCGTAGAATGAATTTGGAAGATCTCCCTCTTTTTCAATTTTCTGAAATAGCCTGAGTAATTTGTCTGCAACACAAAGGTGAATGGCATCCTGAAATTACCTGTTCTATAGCTGAATGAGCTTCGATCAGTCAAAAACAGGGATGGTGACATCAGCTCTCCAAGATAGTGGCCGCTGGCTTCCTCTGTGGTCTGACCGGTGTGGAGAACCGAATTGGACCGCATCCTTACCCATCTCAAACAAAGAATTCAGCACTTAGCACAGTGATTGCATACCTGGCAGGAGCCCACAGAATCCACACCGCTGTATATTTGCATTGCTATCTCTTCGTTTCCCAGACTCTAGCCACAGACCGATTTCCTGAATAAGCAGCATGACGCTCCATGCGGACAAATCACTCGTGTTTGAGCTCGCGTAGCTGATCCTCGTGAGATGGAAATATGTCCACTAGGTTTTGGAGCACCCCAATTTTGCTGGAAATTTCTAACAAGATATATTTTAGCCGTTATAACTCGTCATTCTCCCGCACAGTGATGCGGTACATGGGGGTGATGCACGCCCTTCACCACCATCATATGATCCCCCGAAGTTAGTTTTCAGTACTAAGAAACAAATATGTATTTCAGGTGGATGAATATTTCTGAGAATATTCTTGTGAAAACATTATTATAAATGCCCATACATGAATATGAATGAATTTAGGGAGTGTATAATAAGAAAAATATACTTCATATTTTGAAAAATATGGAGAGTGAATATATATATATATATATATATATATATATATATATATATATACACTCACAGACATTAAAAAGTAGCATTATGTATGCCAATCGAAATTCACATGAAATAATATATCATCCACAGATCCAAAAATATTCATTTTAATGAACATGGATTTATGTTGTTCAAATAAGAAGCTCACTCATATGTTGTATTTTCAGTTCCAACAGCGTTTAGTAGGAGTGATCTCTTCTCACAATTTGCAGCTGCCAAGCCAGCCACCTCACAAAATGTACGAGTGATACCAGGTAGAATTCTAAATGTGCATATGAAAATACATGTGATGAATAGGCTACAGAGAAAGGGAGACAGTTATTCACATATTTGTTAACTTTTAAAACACATGGAGAACTATTTCAATTAAAATTCGCTAGATTTATAACACCTACCATTTATCATATGAAAGGCAAGTCCAACTATACACCATGCCTCCTGTGAACCTCTTGTATTTCTATTCTGTTTGGGTTATTTTTCTCCACCATATTAGGATTAGAAGTCAAAGTCTAGTAGGGTATGTGTTAGTGTCAGGGATTCAGTATTTTGAATGGAAAATTGGAAAATGTATCCAATGTGTATGCAAATATGTGCTACACAAAAAATTCCCACTCTCATTCAGCACAATGCCTTGACATTACCTTCGCCCCACATAAGACACAATTAGAGGAGAAGAGTTAGAAAATCTGTGAATACATATGTGGAATGAAAAATTCTCAGGAGTTCACAAATTTGCAGGTGGTAGAGGAGTTTCCAAAAGTAAGGGACAGGGTAAAAACTCCACAAACATGAAGTTCTGCCAGCCTAACATCTGGAGAAACTGCCTCTGAGGTTGGGCAATGAAATATATGCTGTTGTCAGGAGCATTAGTTTCATTTGTTGTGAGACCATCATAGCTGAGTCTTCATCTATGTGATCTGGATGACATGGATTCTTATTTTCCAATGAACATGAGGCAGCAGTGCTGAATTTTCTATTTGTAGGTAACCTGTGGCCACTGGGGTCTAAATGTCTCCCCTTGTGGACTGTAATTCCATTTGGTCATCCTCCACTATTCGTGGTATTTCTTGCTGCTGCACTGGGAGTTTGGTATTTGCTTCATGAAATACAAGGAGTTCAACTGGGACACAGTGCTGAAGTGAGTTCTGTCAAGTGTGGTGGGTCAGGTTCGTCAGGAGAATGCACCAACCAGGCTTCTATCCCACATAGCTTGCCCCATTTTCCATAGCAACCTGATTCTGAACATTGCCCTAAAACCTCTCCATATAACAATATGCTTTTACATATAAGGGTCTACTGGCTGCAAAATGTCAGTCACAATCCATTTGGAAGCCAATGGCAGATTCACATGCCCCCACCACAGATGTTTTATTACACACCTGCCATCCACTACTCTAGTACAACTACTCAGCAGGATCCAACTTACTGGCATCTCTGTTAAACACCATTTTCATAAAACCCAGTCAATCAAGGCACTGTCTTGTATACTCATGATCAGCAACAGGACATTCAAATGTTCTCCAGAGCTACCCGGTGATGGGAATTTCAAAAATTTCATGGTATTGATCTAGCCAATTTTCAAGGATGAAGTTGGAGGCACTGTGGATTTCAATTCACTCAGAAACCATTAAATGGTGAGGAAGCTCATTTCAATGAAAACTCTGGAGAATTCTTACAGGCAAGGCTTCCAAAAGTGCCCAAAAGTCAGATTAAGCCAGGCCCATTGAGGTCTACAATGTATGTTCCATGTGTGTTTTGACTCTCAAATATGGCTGCCAAGTCTTTAAGAATAATATCATGTGATATCCTGGCTGAGATTCCCTGGCTCTGTGGAAAGTCACCTTGGGCCTAGATGTCACTTTCCAAGGACAACTCTCATGCATGGCCATCTAAAATTCCAACACAATTCCTGGCAATAATTCTCTGAGATCAGTAAAAGAACTCAGTCTCTAAGGGGAATCACACCAGAGTGCAAGCCTAGGTGGACCCAGTGATCTCTTCCAACCGCCAGACATATGTCCACAATTAAAACCAAGCACTCTCACATGGCCCTCATCTTCTTCCACATAGACACTCATCATATCCTCTGGCTGGAGGTTTCCATAAGGGACGCAGCCCACGACAGTGTCTAAAATAAGCTCCCTGCCCCTCATTTGCCTAAAGTCAGGGTGGCCTGGACTCTCTTCCTGTGAACCAGTAGTGATCAAATAGGCCTGCCTTTAATATTGCTTGGCTTCTCCAACTTGAGGCCTTCTAGCTTTGGGGTTTAGATTCTTTAAGTGAATTGGAGTCATAAAAATCAAGCACCTATGGCCTAGCCTCTGCAGGGCTTTGAAGAACTCATTTGACCCAAAGGATCCCTATTCTCACTTGATGAATATCAGGAACCTACCAGAGGAAGGCAAGAGAGTTCATCAACAATATCTGATCTTTTTGCCATTTTGGTTTTGGATGCACGCATGGGATCTATCTTTAGATCCATCAGGTGCTGAGAATCTAAGCCACAGCCTCACACAGGGCCAACAGGCTGATTCAGACATATCCCAATCCTAAGCAATTAAGCAAAGAGCCACAGGTGATGCCCTTTCATTTCCATTTGAAAACTCTTTTCTTCAGGCTTCACAAAGTGGTGGCTTGAGGCAAAAAACTTCCTGACATTCAACAGAACAATAGGTAAGCAGAAGGACCAAAGCAGGGTTTCTCCACTGAGACTTTCCTGGTCAACAGATATCTGAGATTTCTGAGATGCTAGCCATTTCCTTCAGCTTCCAGTACATAACAATGTCACAGATCTTGGAGGCGGTACAAATCTTGGACACAAAACCATGATACTATTCTGGAGAGTCGCCAGAATTGAGAGAGAAAACAGGAAATTAGGAAGCTTGTAGGTGTTGCCCATCCATAAGGCAAGCCAGAGTCCACTCATGAATTGGGCAGGATGAATTCTGGGAAGCTTTCTACTAGACAGAACACATCCATTGATGCATTGTCTTTTCTAATGTCTACAACAATGGACTCAGTGGGATACACACACACATAGGAACACTCGCCTTGTCAAAGGACTTAATACAAATATTCCACTCCATACCAAACAAACCGCCTTTCCTACCTATCCTCAGAACATGAGACAAAACCACAAACTCACACCCACACCCACAAACGCACCTCCTTCCCCCTAGTAGGTCTGTGACTCCCCGGAGTATCCTCTGACTAGTGAGCCATACTATGTTCCTCCAAAATGACCTCTCCTGTCTCAGATCATGTCTGCTTGGCCAACTCTGTGAAGTTCTCAAGAGCCAGCGGTGAGGCACTACCTGCCTTCTCAGGAAAAGCCCCTCTTCAGAGGTTTCCTGGCATTTGGCCTTCCTCACATCTGTAGGTACCAAGAAAGACTGACTCTGTCCTTGGTAAATCCAAACATGTCAGACCACTGGGACTAGGACAGAGACTGTCTCTGGGTGCCTGGATTCCTGGATTTCAAGTTCAGAGAGTTCCATCACCAAGGAAGTGAGGTGAGATTACTTCCTTCAGGATCTGAATTATGTCACTGCCTTGGCAACCACTTTGTCCTAACAGTTGCTTCCAAAATACTATGAGGTGGAGGCTGCCCTGATTTTCATGGGACACTTTCTCTAGTTAGAATGTTATATCAACCGTAAGCACCCGGGAACAGCTTCCACACAGGACTGGTTTGATCCATGTTCTATACATTAAGAAGAGAGAGATTGATTCAGACACAACCCTTCATCCTGACCAGGATGATTGCCATGGAAGATGACTTTTGCTTTCTGAGGTAATTCATAGCTGCCTTCATCTTCACCAGGGATCACTTCTGCATGAACATTTGAGTTTCTCAGCAGGTGAACATCCCCTAGATTCCTGTAGTTTAATACACACACTGTTCCTGCTCTCCTGCAAAGTTAGTGTATGGTTAGGGTTAATAATATGTTCGATTTGGGTTAGGAATCATTCTGCAGGATGAATAAAGAGATTGGGAACCTGCGATATTTATAAGAATATATAGGTGAAATATATGTATGAAAACGGGAATCTAAGAAGGATTTGAAGCCCAGAAGGGCATTGAGCCCTTGATTTGGATACTTAGTGTTGAATTATGTTCTGTACAATTGTCTCAGTTAAATCGAAATACAGTGGCATAGGACCTTGTACCTTGGATGACTGAATGTAGAAGAGAACATCCAGTCAAAAAGGAATAGTCAGTAGGATTAGGAAGATAGTCAGTAGGTTTAGGAAGAAGAGTGAGTATATGATTTGGAATAAAAAGCTTCTTTAGCAATAGGGTTTCATTGGGAGAGTGAATGTAAATGTCAGCACATGTGAAGAGTTAGTCACAATGATGAACTGGGGAAAATGTGTAGGAAAGCAGGTGTCAATAGAGACATTACAAAATCAGGAAAAGTATAAAGTGAGTCATAGGATTAGACATTTTCAACAGGGTTGAGTTTGAATACATAATCATAGGAAAAAACAAATATGTCGTCACGAATGGGAATGACATTTGAGAGCATTAGGCAACCTGGACATGGATGTTATTAGTTATCCACGTTCACTTTCCTTTTAGGCTTTTGTACAATCATAAGTGTTACATTTTTATGTTTTTTTTTTTGTTCAGAATATTACTGTGATAAAATGTATATGTAGATCAGGTGACATGAGTATTTCTTTCACCATTTTTGGGGGCAATATTTTGAAGACGTATACATTAGTATTAGGGGTACAAAGAGGTGTACCCTGTGTCTATTAATATAGAGATAATGCATGAATAGACCATACTATGAATAAATAACGAAACTGATTCCACTTTAAATAATGGATTGAATTGATATGTGAAAATATATAAGAAATCTTATATTGATATACAATCATTCATTCCAACCAGTTATATATCTAATGGTAATATTAGGATTATGGTTTATGAAGAATGGTGTTTGAGTTTTGCTTTATACGTGATGATGTTAAACAAACATAATGTGTTTGGAAAGAAGTCTCATGAAAAGACCAGTCAAGAAACATGGAGGGATACATGTGTTCTGAATCAGGAAGTGATTGATCGTGAAACAAATGCCTATAAATTTTCTAATTTGTGACAGAAATATATATCGCACGATTTGCATAAACTGAAGACATAGTAACGTACAAGTGTTGAATAAAAATGAAAGTCAAAATACACATCATGTCCCCTAGAAATCAACTTGCATTGATTTTAAACTGGCTAAGTAACTGTAGAAATATTAGGGTTTGTATGCACCATTCACTGAATTTCGTTTTCAGTACTAGGAAACAATATGTATTTCAGGTGGATGATTATTTCTGAAAATAATCTTGTGGAAAGTTGATTATAAATCCACAGATATGAATATGAATGAATTTAGGGAGTGCATAATAAGACACATATATTTCATATTTTGAAAAATCTAAAGAATATATATATATATATATATATATATATATATATATATATATATACATATACATATATATATACACACACACGCAAAAGCACAGATATTAAAAAGTAGCAATACAGGAGATCCAATATGAAGGCAGGCATGGAGAAATCAAGTCTCTGATCTCTTCAGCTGCGCGGGCATAGGGAGTCGTAAACTGTCTAAATGCTGTTTGCTCAGAATCACTAGGCAATATTGACCTGTTGTGAATCTGGGGTGAACAGTCTGGGCCCCTCAGAACACACACAAAGCCCGGATTGGCTGCATTCAAGCTTAGATTCGTCTGGTTTTTGTGACTCAGCACTAACATTCCCGCTGAAATAACTGGTCGGGCTTTCTGAATTGAGAGTTAAAAGCCAACTGAGCCTTCATAGGCAGTGGCCACAGGATTGAAATGGGGCTTGGGAGAGATAGTCAGGACCCACCTGTTGCATTGGTCACCCAGCAAAGGGAACGAACGGTCACCATTTGAATGGGATACCACCATGGCAGAGAACTGACGTCACAGGCGGAGGAGATAACTTCATTGAAACCAGCGCGACAAGTGTGTAATCCCATTGCCATATCTCTCAACAACGCAGGGAAACCTCAAGGGCCCTTCCCACCTCTGCCGTAATGGCCCCTCCCAGCTCTCCAAGGAGCGCGATACCCAGACCTAGGGAATCAAGATTGGCTCGGGACTCGCGGCGTGGAATTCCCTGCTACCGCTCCCACCAGTGCTGACAATTGAGGTCTCTTACACCACCTACCGGGGCCATGGCTCCTGAAGGGCAAGCAAATTCGCTGGAGGTTCTCAGCCCCAAGCTCTACAAACTTATTGTCTGAGGAAGGCAAACAAGGAGAGTGTGCCCAGGCGTTCATGGAAACAGGGCTACCAGGAGCAGAGGCCTGGTTTGTAACCAGTATTGTGGTGAGCATCACAGGTGAGTGGGGCCTGGCTTGAGGAAGCACAAGAGAAAGCCCTAGGCACTCAGAATTGGAGACCCGCCCAGTCTGGGAGGAAGAGCTGCTGCACAGTGATTGGTTCTCACTTTTTGAGAGGAGAAGCTTGGCCCAGTGAGCACAGCTCCACCTACTGGAAGAGAAGTTATTTGAACTCTAGGACTGCATGTATTATTATTATTTTTTTATTTGTTTTTTTTTCTTTCATTTTCATTTTTGTTATTGTTGTTCTTTAACTTTTTAAATGTTTTTATTTTTTAATTTTTTTATTTTATTATTATTATTATTATTTTAAATTTTAATTTTCAATTTTTTAATCATCATCATTACTTAAAACTTTCTTTCTTTATTTTCTATTTTTTTCTTTTGTCTTTTCATTTCTTTTCATTTTTCTTATTCCCCCTTCCTTGAATTCTACCTGCCTACTCTCATTCTCTTTAGTGACTTCTCCCTTCCCTTCTAATATCTTTCCTCCCAAGCATCAAATAAATTTATAAGAGTAAGCAGTAACTCAGTAGTAAAACAAAAGAAGAAGTAACATGAGCAGCATATAAAAACAAAGAAGAAAAGGATTACGAACAATGAAGGACAGCCTAAATATTCAAGAGCACCTAGAGTCATCAGAAAAATGGTCATATAAAGAACTCAAGTAATACCTTAGACAGATGGAATGGAACCTTAAAGAGGATACGAGACAGCAAAAACAAACAGTGATAAAACGCATTGAAAATGAATTACATAAACAGATAAAATGAGAAATTAAGCATCTTTATCAGGAGATAGAGATTATTAGAAAAATCAAACAATAATTCTAGAAATCAAGGAAATGATAAACCAAATTAAAAACTCAATTGAGAGTATCACTAACAGAGTAGAGCAAGTAGAAGACAGAATGTCAGATAATGAAGACAAAATATATCATCTTGAAAAAAGTCTAGCCAACAAAGAAATGCTGTAAAAAATTATGAGAAAACATTCAAGAGATGTGGGATAACATAAAAAAAACAAACTAATGAGTCATATGGATAGAGGAAGGTACAGAGATTAAAACCAAGGGAATGAGAAACCTGGTGAATGAAATAATTACAGAAAACTTTCCAGAAATAAAAATGGAAACGGATAAACAAATTGTAGATGCTTACAGGACACCGAGCACACAAAATCACAGTAGACCAATGCCAAGACACATTGTTATAAAGATATCCAATATACAGAACAAAGAGAAAATATTAAAAGCTACCAGAGAAAGGAGGCAGATTACAATCATTACAATCAGGGGTAAACCAAAAAGTTTAACAATGGATTTTTCATCATAGACGCTGGAAGTGAGAAGATCCTGGAACAACGTACTTCAAACACTGAAAGACAATGGATGCCAACCAAGAATTATGTATCCAGCAAAATTAAGCTTAAGATAAGACAATGAGATAAAAATATTTCATGATAAACAAAAGCTAAAAGAATTTCAGCCAGATAACCAGCATTGCAAAGCATCTTGAGCAAAACACTACACGAGGAAGAAATGAAAATCAACAACAAAAACCATCAGTGAGAAGTGCCACAGTAATGACAGAGGGAAGAGGAAAAGCAAATCATGGAGAATCAAACTAATTAAAAAATATATATATAAAAACATGGGTGGCAGTACAAACCATATATCAATAGTAACTCTAAATGATAATGGCTTAAACTCTCGAATAAAGTGACATTGGCTTGTAACTTGAAATAAAAAAAAAAAATCCAACAATATGTTGCCTCCAAGGGACACATCTGAATGGAAAAGACATACACAGGCTGAAGGTGAAAGATTGGGAAAATTTATACCATGCACACGGTCCTCGAAAGCAAGCAGGGGTGGCCATCCTCGTATCGAATAAAATCGACCTCAAGACTAATTTAATCAAAGGGATAAGGAAGGACTTTATATACTGTTAAAAGAAACCATTCACCGACAAGACATAACAATTATCAATATTCACGCAGCAAATAATGGTGCTGCGACGTTCATAAAACAATTTATCCTCAAGTTCAAGAATCAAATAGACCACAATACAATAATTATGGGTGACTTCAACTCACTTCTCTCACCATTGGACAGATCCTCCAAACAAAAGTTGAATAAAGAAACTATAGAACTCAATATCACAATCAATACCCTATACTTAACTGACATATATAGAATATATCAACCATCATCAAGTGGATATACTTTTTTCTCACCAGCACATGAATCCTTCTCAAAAATAGACCATATGTTATGCCATAGGGCAACCCTCAGTAAATATAAAGGGGTGGAGATAATACCATGAATTTTTTGTGATCATAATGGAATGAACCTGGAAACCAATGATAAAGAAGGAAGAAAAAATCATACATCACATGCAAAATGAAGAATATGTTACTGAATGATCAATGGGTTACAGAAGACATAAAGGAGGAAATCAAAAAATTCTTAGAGATAAATGAAAATACAGACACAACATATCAGATTCTATAGGACACAATGAAAAGAAGTTTTAAGAGGTAAATTCATCGCCTGGAGGTCATTCCTCAAAATAGAAAAACAAACAAACAAACAAATGAGCTCACACTTCATCTCAAAGCCCTAGAAGAAGAAGAGCAAAACAACAGAAAATGTAGCAGAAGGAAAGAAATAATTAAAATCATAGCGAAATTGAAACAAAAGAAACTATTGAAAAAATTAACAAAACTAAAAGGTGCTTCTTCAAAAAGATAAATAAGATCGACAGACCCTTAGCCATGCTAACGAAGAGAAGAAGAGAGAGAACTCAAATTACTAACATACGGGATGAAAAAGGCAATATCACAACAGATGCTACATAAATACAGAAGAAAATTAGAAATTATTTTGAAATTCTGTATTCCAATAAAATAGAAAATAGTGAAGACATCGATAAATTTCTTAAGTCATATGATTTGCCCAGACTGAGTCAGGAGGAAACACACAATTTAAACTGACCAATATCAATGGATGAAGTAGAAGAAGCAATCAAAAGACTACCAACCAAGAAAAGCCCAGGAACGGATGGGTATACAGCAGAGTTTTACAAAACCTTTAAAGAAGAATTAATACCAATACTTTTCAATTATTCAGGAAATAGAAAAACTGGAAGCTCTGCCAAATTCATTCTATGAGGCCAACATCACCCAGATTCTGAAACCAGACAAAGACACCTCAAAGAAAGAAAACTACAGACCAATATCTCTGATGAACCTAGATGCAAAAATCCTCATTAAAATTCTGGCGAATTGGATACAAAGGCACATCAAAAAAATTGTGCACCATGATCAACTTGAATTCATCCCTGGGATGCAAGGAGGCTTCAATATATGGAAATCAATAAATGTTATTCACAACATCAATAGACTTAAAGATAAGAACCATATGATCATCTTGATAGATGCTGAAAAACCATTCAACAAAGTAGAGCATTCCTTTATGTTCAAAACATTTTAAAAACTAGGGATAACAGGAACTTACCTCGACATTGTAAAAGATAACTATGTTAAGCCTCAGGCTAGCATCATTCTGAATGGAGAAAAATTGAAGGCATTCACTTTAAAATCTGGAACAAGGCAGAGATATCCTCTATCACCACTTCTATTCAATATAGTTCTCGAAAAACTGACCAGAGCAATTAGAGAGATGAAAGACATTAAAAGCATAAAAATAGGAAAAGAAGAACTTAAATTATCACTATTTGTAGATGACATGATTCTATACATAGAAGACCCAAAAGGGTCTACAGAAAAAACTACTAGAACTAATAAATGAATGCAGCAATTTGGCAGGATATAAAATCAACATGCATAAATCAAAGGCATTTCTGTATATCAGCGACAAAACTTCTGAAACAAAAATGAGTCAAAACACTGTATTCCCAATTTCCTCAAAATAATTAAATACTTGGGAATCAACCTAACAAAAGAGGTGAAAGATTTATATAATGCAAACTACAGAACCCTAAAAAGAGAAATAGAATAAGATCTTAGAAGATGGAAAAATATACCCTGTTCATGGATAGGCAGAACTAACATCATCAAAATTGCTATATTACCAAAAGTTCTCTATAGGTTTAATACAATGCCAATCAAAATCCCAAAGGATTTTTTTTTGTAGAAATAGATAAAGCAATCATGAAATTCAAATGGAAAAATAAAAGACCCAGAATAGCAAAAGCAATTCTAAGCAGGAAGTGTGAATCAGGCAGTATAGTGATACCAGATTTCAAACTATATTACAGAGCATTCATAACAAAAACAGCATGGTACTGGTACCAAAACAGGCGGGTGGACCAATGGTACAGAATGGAGGACACAGAGACTAATCCAAAAATCTACAACTGTCTTATATTTGATAAAGGAGCTAATGGCCTGCAATGGAGGAAGGATAGCATCTTCATCAAATAGAGTTGGGTAATCTGGAAATCCATATGCAACAAAATGAAACTGAATCCCCTCCTCTCGCCATGCACAAAATTAACTCAATGTGGATCAAGGAGCTAGATTCAAATCAGAGTCTCTGCGTCTGATAGAATAAAAAGTTGGCTCCTATCTACATATTGTGTGGTCAGGCTCCAAATTCCTTAATAGGACACCCATAGAATAAGTGTTAATAATAAGAATCAACAAATGGGACTTACTTAAACTGATTTTTTTTTCTTAAAGAGAGAAACAATAAGAGAGGTAAATATGGAGCCTACATCATGGGAACAAATTTTTAGTCCTCACCCTTCACATGGAGCCCTAATATCCAGAGTATACAAAGTATACAAAGAACTCAGAAAATTAGACAATAAGATAACCAATAACCCAATGGGCCAAGGACCTGAACAGAAACTTCTCAGAGGAGGACATAGAATCAATTAACAAGTACATGAAAAAATGCTCTCCATTTCTAGCAGTAAGAGAAATGCAAATAAAAACCACCCTAAAATACCATCTCAATCCAGTGAGATTGGCAGCCATAATGAAGTCAAACAACAACAAGTGCTGGCGAGGATGTGGGGAAAAGGGTACTCTTGTACATTGCTGGTGGGACTGAAAACTGGTGCGGCCAATTTGGAAAGCAGTATGGAGATTCCTGGGAAATCTGGGAATGGAAGCACCATTTGATCCAGCTATTGCCCTTCTCGGACAATTCCCTGAAGACCTTAAAAGAGCGTACTACAGGGATACTGCCACATCGATTTTCATAGCAGCACAATTCACAATTGCTACACTGTGGAACCAACCCAGATGCCCTTCAATAGATGAATGGATAAAAAAATGTGACTTTTATATACTATGGAGAATTACGCAGCACTAAAAAATGACCAAATCTTGGAATTTGCAGGGAAATGCATGGCACTGAGCAGATTATGGTTAGTGAAGCTAGCCAATCCCTAAAAAACAAATGCCAAATGTCTTGTTTGATATAATGAGAGCACCTAAGAACAGAGCAGGGAGGAAGAGCATGAAGAAAAGATTAACATTAAGCAGAAACATGAGGTGGGAGGGAAAGGGAGAGAAGAGGGAAATTGCATGGTAATGGAGAGAGACACTTATTGTTACACAAAATTACATATAAGAGGTTGTGGGAAAATAAACAAGGAGAGAAATGATTTAGAGTAGGTATGGTAGAGAGAGAAGATGGGAAGATAGGGGAGTGGGGATAGTAGAGTATAGGAAAGGTAGCAGAATACAACAGTAACTAATAGGGCATTATGTAAAAATATGGATGTGTAACTAATGTGATTCTGCAATCTGTATTTGGAGTAAAAATGGGAGTTCATAACCCACTTGAATCTAATGTATGAAATATGATATGTCAAGAGCTTTGTAATGTTTTGGGCAACCAAAAAAAGAAAAAAAAAGTAGCAATATATATGCCAATAGAAATTCATCATGAAATGTATATAATCCACAGATCGAAAAATATTCATTTTACTGAACATGGATTCATGTATAATGTTTTTCAACTAGGAAGCTCACCCATAGGTTGAATTTTCAGTTCCAACAGCGTTTAGGAGGAGTGATCTCTTCTCTCAATTTGCATCTACCAATTCAGCCACCTCACAAGTGTATACGAGTGATATCAGGTAGAATTCTATATGTGCATATAAACATATATGTGCTGAATAGGCTACAGAGAAAGGGAGATAGGGATTCACATATTTGCTAATTTTAAAAACACATGTAGAACTATTTCAACAAAAAATTGACTAGACTTATAACTCCTACATTATATAATGCAAAAGGCAATTCCAACTATACACCATGCGTCCTTTGAACTGCTTGTGTTTCTTCTCTTTTTGGCTTATTTTTCACCATCATATTAGGATTATTAGTCAGAGACTAGTAGGGTATGGGTTATAGTGTCAGGGATTCAGTATTTCAAATGGAAATTGAAAAATGAATCCAATGTGTATGTAAATATGTGCTACACAAAAATCTTCCCACTCACATCCAGAACAATGCCTTGACATTACCTACGCCCCAAGTAAAACACAATTAGAGTAGAAAAGTGTGAAAATCTATGAATACAAATATGGAATGGAATATGCTCGGGAGTTCACAACCTTGGAGGTGGTAGAGGAGTTTCCAAAAGTAAAGGACAGGGTAAACACTCCACAAACAAGGAACTCTGCTGGCCTAAGAATTCTTGGGAAACGGCTTCTGAGGTTGGGCACTTGAAATATATGTTGTTGTCATGAGCTTTAGCTTACTTTGTAGTGAGACCATCAAAGCTGGGTCTGCATCTATGTGACCGAAAGACATGGTTTCTTATATTCCAGTGAACATGAGGCAGCAGTGCTCAATTCTCTCTTTGTAGCTAAACTGTGTCCATTGGAAGCTAAGTGTCTCCCGGTGGGGACTGTGAAGACATTTGGTCATCCTCC
This sequence comes from Callospermophilus lateralis, assembly GCF_048772815.1. NCBI lineage: Eukaryota > Metazoa > Chordata > Mammalia > Rodentia > Sciuridae > Callospermophilus > Callospermophilus lateralis. Next base: position 154,717 of record NW_027515042.1, on the reverse strand, counting down.
ACTTTTCGTGGTATTTCTTGCTTCTGCACTGGGAATTTGGTATTTGCTTCACAAAACATAAAAAGTTCATCTGGGATACAGTGCTGGAGGGAGTTCTGTCACGTGTGGTGGGTCAGGGTCTGCAGGAGAATGCACCAACCAGGCTTCTATCCCACATAGCTTGCACCAATAACCATAGCAACCTGATTCTGAATATTGCCCTGAAAACTCTCCATTTAACAAGATGCCTTTACATATAAGGGTCTGATGTCTGCACTATATCAGTCACAAAAAATTTGGAAGCCAATGGCAGATTCACATGGCCCCAACATGATGTTTTATCACACACCTGCCCACCACTGCTCTAGCCCCCCTACTCAGCAGGCTCCAAATTACTGGCTTCTCTTGTTCTACACCATTTTAATGAAACCCAGTCAAAAACAAGGCACTGTCTGGTATACACATGATCAGCAACAGGACATCAAAAGTTTCTGCAGTGCCACCTGGTCATGGGAATTTCAAAAATTTCATGGTATTTATCTAGCAATTTTTCAAGGGTGAAGTTAGAGGCACTGTGGGTTTCAATTCATTCAGGAACCATTAAGAGTTGAGAAAGTTCATTTCAATGAAAGCTCTGGAGAACTCTCACAGTCAATGCTTCTCAAACAGTTGCCAAAAGGTCTCCTAAAGCCAGGCCAATTGACATCTACAATGTGAGGTCCATGTGTGTTTTGACTCTCAAATATGGCTGCTAAGTCTTTCAGAATAAAATCATGTGATATCCTGGCTGAGATTCTCAGGCCTCTGTGGAAACCACCCTGGGCCTAGATCTCAGTTTCCAAGAGTGAGTCTCATGCGTGGCCTCCTAAAATCCCAACACAATTCATGGCAATACTTCTCTGAGGTCAGTTTCAGAACTCAGTCTCTAAGGGGAATCACACCAGAGTTCAAGCCCAGGTGGCCCCATCATCCCTTCCATCCCCCAAAAAATGACCACAATTAAAATCAAAACACTACCACAGGGCCATCATCTTCTTCCATGTAGACACTCATCATAACCTCTAGCTGGAGGTTTCTATGAGCCCAAGGTAGTGTCCGAATAAGCTCACTTGCCCCTCATTTGCCTAAAATCATGATGGCCTGGACACTCTTCCTGTGAACCAGGAATGATCAAATATTCCTGCTGTTAAAGTGTTCCACTTCTCCAATTTGAGGCCTACTGGCTGTAGGGTATAGATTCTTTATGTGATTTGGAGTCATGAGAAAACCCAAGCAAATATGGGCTAGCCTCTGCAGGGATTTCAAGAACTCATTTGACCCAAAGGATCCCTATTCTCACTTGATGGAGGTCAGGAACCTAAAACAAGAGGGCAAAAATATTCACCCACAATGACTGCTCTTTTGGCCATTTTAGTTTTGGAAACACATGGGATCTTTCTTTAGATCCATCAGGTGCTGAGAATCTAAGCCACAACCTCATACAAGGACAAGAGGCTGATTCAGACACATCCCAATCCAAATCAATTAAGCAAAGAGCCACTGGTGATGTCCATACATTTCCATATGAAAACAGTTTTCTTCAGGCTACACAAAGGGGTGGCCTGAGGCAAAGACCTTCCTGACATTCAGGGTAATAGAAATAGAAGTAAGCAAATGGCCCAAAGAAGGGTTTCTCCACTGAGACTTTACTGGTCACACTGAAATCTGAGTTTTCTTAGATGCTCCCATTCCCTTCAGCTATCCAGTACATGACCATGTCACAGAACCTTGTGGTGTTACATATTTGGGAAACAAAACCATGAGTCTATTCTGGAGAGTGGCCAGAATTCACGAAGAAAACAGGAACTTTAGAAGATAATAGATGTTGCCCATCCATAAGGCAAGCTGCAGTCCATTCATTAATTGGGCAGTATGAATGCGGGGAAGCTTTCAACTAGAGACAACACATCCATTGATGCATTCTCTTTTCTAATGTCTACAACCACGGATACAGTGGGATACACAGACTTAGAAACACTCACCATGTCAAACGACTTACTAGAAACAGTCCACTCCAAACCAAACAAACAACCTTTCCTACCTATTCTCAGAACATGAGAAAAAACCACAAACTCACACCTACAACGGCAAAGGCACTTCCTTCCCCCAAATAGGTCTGTGACTATCCGGAGTGTCTTCTGACTGGTGGGCCATATTATGTTCCCCCAAAATGGCCTGTCCTGTTTCAGATCTGGTCTCCTTGGCCAACTCTGTGAAGTTGTCAGGAGCCAACGGTGAGCCACTACCTGCTTACTCAGGAAAGGCCCCTCTTCAGAGCTCTGCTGGCATTTGGCCATCCTCACATCAGTGGGTACCAAGAAAGACTGACTATGTCTTTGGGAAAAGCAAACAAGTTAGCCCACTGGAACTGGGAGTGGGACTGGCTCTGCGTGCCTTCCTTCCTGGATCCCAGGTTCAGAGAATTCCATCACCAAGGAAGTGAAGTGAGGTCACTTCTTTCAGGAACAGAATATGCTCACTGCCTTGGTAACCACTTTGTGCTAACAGTTGCTTCCAGGGTTCCCATGAGATGGAGGCTGCTCCAACATCCTGTGACACATTCAGAAGTTAGAATGGTATATCAACCAGAGGCACCAGGGAACAGCTCTCCACAGAGGCCTGGTTCAGTCCATCTTCTCTTTATTAAGAAGAGAGAGGCTGATTCAGACCATCAATTAATCCTGACCAGGTTGTTTGCCATGGAAGATGACTATTGCTCTCTCAGGTCCTACATAGCTGCCTATATCTTCTGCAAGGATCATTTCTCCATGGATCTTTGATATTCTCAGCAGGTGGAAGATCATCTACATTCCTATATTGTAAGACCCACACTGTCCCTGCTCTTAAGTAAGTTATACTGAGGGAACAGTGTATGGTTAGGGTTAATAACTTGTTCAATTTGGGTTACAAATAATTCTGCGGGATGAATAATGGTATTGGCAAAATGCGATGTTTACAAGAGTATATATGTGAAACATAAGTATGAAAGCAGAAATCTAGGTAAGATTTGAAGCCCAGAAGGACATTGGGGACTTGAGTGGGATACTTAGCTTTGAGTAATGTGCAGCACAGATGTCTCAGATAAATCAATATACACTGGCATCGTACATTGTACCTTGGATATTGAATGTTGAAGAGAACATCCAGTCAAAAACCGATAGTCGGCAGGATTAGGAAGGTAGTTGGTAGGTTTAGAAAAAAGAGAGAGTATAGGATTTGGACCAAAAGTTCTTTAGCAATAGAATTTACTGTAGAGAGTGTATGTAAATGTAAGCACATGTGAAGAGTCAGTCACAATGATGAACTGGGGAAAAATATAGGAAATCAGATATCAATAGAGACATTAGGAAATCAAGCAAAGTATAAATTGTGTGTTAGGGTTAGACATTTTCAACAGGTTTGAAGTTGAATATATAATCTTAGGAAGAAACAAATATGTAGTCAAAAATAGAATTGATATTTGAGAGCATTAGGCAACCTGGACATGGATGTTTTTAGTAATCCATGCTCACTTTCCATTTACGCTTTGGTACAATTGTAAGTGTGACCTTTGCTTTTTGTGTCCAGAATATTTCTGTAATAAAATGTGTATGTAGATCAGGTGACAATCGTATTTCTTCCACCAATTCTGGGAGCAATATTTTGAAGACTTACAAATTAGTATGGGGGTACAAATAGGTGTACCCTGTTTCTATGAATATAGACATAATGCATGAATAGACCATACTGTGAATAAATAATATAACTGGATCCACTTTAAATAATGAATTGAATAAATATCTGAAAATTTATAAGAAATTTTATATTGATATGCAATCATTCATTCCAACCAGTTATATATCTAACGATCATCTTAGGGTTACGGTTTATCATGAAGGGTGTGTGAGTTTTGGTTCAAAATTGATTATGGAAATAGAAAATAATATATTTGGAAAAAAGTCTCATGAATAGACCAGTCAAGAGACATAGAGGAATACATGTGTTCTGGAGCAGGAAGTGATTGAAAGTGAAACAAATGCCTATAAATTTGCTAACTAGTGAATAAAATATATATACTATGATGTGCATAAACTGATGAAATAGTAATGTACCAGTGTGGAATAAAAATTAACGTCAAAATACACATCATGTCCCATAGGAACCTACATGCATTAATGTTAAACTGGGTCAGTTAATGTACACATATTAGGATTTGTATGCACCTTTTACTGAAGTTAGTTTTCAGTACTAGGAAACAAATATGTATTTCGGGTGGATGAATATTTCTAAGAATAATCTTGTGAAAAGTTGATTATTAATCCACATACATGAACATGAATGAATTTAGGGAGTGTATATAAGACACATATATTTCATATTTTTAAAAATATGGAGAGTATATATATATATATATATATATATATATATATATATATATATATATATATACACACACACACACACACACACACACAAACACAGACATTAAAAAGTAGCGATATATATGCCAATCAAAATTCATCATGAAATATATATCATAAAGATGCAAAAACATTCATTTTAGTGAACATGGGTTTATGTATAATGTTGTTCCACTGGGAAGCTCACCCATAGGTTGAATTTTCAGTTCCAACAGCGTTTAGGAGGAGTGATCACTTCTCACAGTTTGTATCTGCTAAGTCATATATCTTACAAGGATGTACGTGTGATACCTTGTAGGATTCTATTTGTGCATATAAAAATACATGTGCTGAATAGGCTCCAGAGAATGGGAGACCGTAATTCACATATTTGTTAACTTTAAAACACATTGAGAACTATTTCAATTAAATATTGAATAGATTTATAACACCTACCCTTTATCATGCAAAAGGCAAGTCCAACTCTGAACTGCAAGTATTTATGTACTGTTTGGGTTACTTTCTTCCATCATATTAGGATTAGTAGTCAAAGTCTAGTAGAATATGGGTTAGTGTCAGGGATTCAGAATTTCAAATGGAAAAAAGGAAAATTAATCTTCCAACTCTCATCCAGAACAATGCCTTGTCATTACCTTCGCCCCAAGGAAGACACAATTAGAGTAGAAGAGTTACAAAATCTGTGATTACATTTCTGGAATCAAAAATGCTCAGGAGTGCACAAACTTGGAGGTGGTATAGGAGTTTCCAAAAGTAAGGACAGGGTACACACTCCACAAACATGAAGCTCTGCTTGCCTAAAACTTTTTGAGAAACTGCCAGTGAAGTTGGGCACTGAAATATAGGTTGTTGTCAGGAGTTAAGCTTCCTTTGTAGTGAGACCCTCAAAGCTGGGTCTTCATCTATGTGACCTGGAGGACATCGTTTCCTATTTTCCAATGAACACGAGGCAGCAGTGCTCAATTCTCTCTTTGTAGGTAAACTGTGTCTCCCTGTGTGGACTGTGAAACAATTTGGTCATCCTCCACTTTTCGTGGTGTTTCTTGCTGCTGCACTTGGAGTTTGGTTCATGCTTCACAAAATACAAGGAGTTCAACTGGGAAACAGTGCTTGAGGTATTTCTGTCACGTGTGGTGGGTCAGGGTCTGCAAGAAAATTCACCAACCAGGCTTCTATCTCTCAAAGATTGCCCCCTTGTCCATAGCAACCTGATTCTGAACATTGCCCTGAAACTACGCCATATAACAAGATGCCTTTACATATAAGGGTCTGATGTCTGCACTCTGTCAGTTACAAGCCATTTGGAAGCCAATGGCAGATCCAAATGGCCCCACCATGATGTTTTATCACACACCTGTCCACCACTGCTCTAGGCCCACTACTCAGCAGGCTCCAAAATACTGGCATCTCTGTTCTAAACAATTTTCATGAAACCCTGTCAATCAAGGCACTGTCTGGTACACTCATGGTAAGCAACAGGACATCGAAAGTTTCTGCAGTTCCACCTGGTCATGGAAAATTCAAAAATTTCGTGGTATTTATCTAGCCATTTTTCAAGGATGACTTTGGATGCACAATTATTCAGGAACCATTAAATGTTGAGAAAGTTCATTTCAAAGAAAATTCTAGAGAACTCTCACAGGCAAGGCTTTCCAAAGAGTGGACAAAAGGTCACTTGAAGCCAGGACCATTGAGATCTACAATGTGAGGTCCTATGTCTTTTGACTCTCAACTATGGCTGCCAAGTCTTTCAGAATAAAATCATGTGATATCCAGGCTGAGATTCCCAGTTCTTTTTGGAAAGCCACCCTGGTCCTAGATCTCAGGTTCCAAGGGCGACTCTCATGTGTGGCCTCCTAAAATCCCAACACAATTCATGGCAATTCTTCTCTGAGATCAGTTTCAGATCTCAGTCTCTAAGTGGAAACACACCAGAGTTCAAGCCCAGTTGACCCAGTCATCTCTTCCAACCGCCACACCAATGACCAGAATTAAAACCAAAACACTCCCACATGGCCCTCATTTTCTTCCATATAGACACTCATCATAACCTTGGCTGGAAGTTTTTATGAGGCACACAGCCCAAGACAAAGTCAAAATAAGTTCCCTTGCCCTTCATTTGTCTAAAGTCAGTGTTTCCTGGACAACGTTCCTGTGAACCAGGACTGATCAAAGAGGTCTGCCATTAATACTGTTCTGCTTTTCCAATTTGAGGCATACAGACTGTTGGGTATAGTTTCTTTATGTGATTTGCAGTCATGAGAAAACCCAAGCACCAATGGGCTAGCCTCTGCATGGCTTGAAGAACTCAGTTGACCCAAAGATCCCTGTTATCACTTGATGGAGATCAGGAACCTTACAGAGGAAGGCAAGAGACTTCATCACAATGACTTCTCTTTTGGCCATTTTGGATTTGGATGCACACATGGGATCTTTCTTTAGATCCATCAGGTGCTGAGAATCTAAGCGATAATCTCACACTGCACTAAGAGGCTGATTCAGACATATCCCTTTGCAAAGCAATTAAGCCAGGGGCCACAGGTGATGCCCATTTATTTCCATTTGAAAACTGTTTTTTTCAGGGTTTGGAAATGTGTGGCTTTCGGCAAAGTCCTTCCTTTCATTCAGGGCAACAGAACAATAGGTAAGCAAAATACCAAAGCAGATTTTCTCCACTGAGACTTTCCTGGTCACACTGATATCTGAGTTTTCTGAGATATTCACCATTCTCTTCAGCTATCCAGTACATGGCCATGTCCCAGATTGTGGAGGAGATACATATCTTGAACACAAAACCATGAGCCTATGGGAGAGTGACCAGATTCAGGAAGATATCAGGAATGTAGGAAGGTAATAGGTGTTGCCCATCCATAAGGTAACCTGCAGTCCATTCATAAATTGGACAGGATGAATTCTGCGAAGAATTCTACTAGACAGGACACATCTATTGATGCATTCTCTTTTCTATTGTCTACAACCACAAATACAGTGGGATACCCAGACATAGAAACACTCACCTTCTCAAAGGACTTACTAGAAACAGTCCACTCCAAACCAAACAAACCGACTTTCCTACATTTTCTCAAAACTTGAGACAAAAATCACAAACACACAAACACACACACACACACCCACAAAGGCACCTTCTTTCCCCAAATAGGTCTGTGACTATCCGGAGCGTCCTCTGACTGGTGGGCCATACTATGTTTCCCCGAAATGGGCTGTCCTATGTCAGATCTGGTCTTCTTGGCCAAAACTGTGAAGTTATCAGGAGCCAGCGGTGAGCCACTGCCTGTTTTCTCAGGTAAAGCCCCTATTCAGAGCTTTCCTGGCATTTGTCCATCTTCAATTTAGTAGTTGCCAAGAAAGACTTACTCTATCCTTCTTAAATCCAAAAATTTGAGACCACAGGGACTTAGACTTGGACTGCTTCACGGTGCCTGGCTTCCTGGATTCCAAGTTCAGAGTGTTCCATCAACAAGAAAGTGACATGGGTCACTTCGTCTAGAACTGAATGAGGTCACTGCCTTGGCAACCACTTTGTCCTAACAGTTGCTTCCAAGGGTCCATGAGATGGATCCTGCCCCTACTTCCTATGACACTTTCACAAGTTAGAATGGAATATCAACCATAGGCACCCGGGAACAGCTCTCCACACAAGCCTGGTTTGGTCCATCTTCTCTACATTAACAAGAGAGAGACTGCTTCAGACACACCCCTTCATCCTGACCTGTTTGTTTTTTTTTTTGTCATGAAAGATGACTTTCGCACTCTCAGGTCCATCATAGCTGCCTACATCTTCTTTAGGGATCATTTCTGCATGGACCTTTGAAGTTCTCCGGAAGTTGAAGATCTCCTACATTCCTGTATTGTAAGACCAACTCTGTCCCTGCTCTTCTGTAAAGTTAGATTGAGGGAACAGTGTTTGGTTACAGTTAATAACATGTTTGATTTGGGTTAGGATCATTCTGCTGGATGAATAATGGTATTGGGAACCTGCAATATTTATAAGATTATATAGGTGAAATATATGAATGAAAACAGAAATCTCGGTAACATTTGAAGCCCAGAAGGGCATTGGGTCCTTGATTGGGATACTTAGCTTTTAATTATGTTCTGCACAGATGTCTCAGATAAATCTATACACAATGGCATAAGATCTGATACCTTGGATGATTGAATGTTGAGGAGAACAACCATTCAAAGAGGGAGAGTCGGTAGGATTAGGAAGATAGTTGGTAGGATTATAAAAAAGTGTGAGTATAGCATTTGGACAAATAGTTCTTTAGCAATAGGTTTTCAGGTAGACAGAAAATGTAAATGTCAGCATATGTGAAGAGTCAGTCACAGTGATTAACTGGGGAAAATATGTAGGAAAGCAGATATCAATAGAGACATTAGGAAATCAGGCAAAGTATAAAGTGAGTGATAGCAAAAGACATTTTCAACAGGCTTGAGATTGAATATATAATCTTAGGAAGTAACAAATATGTAGTCACCAATAGGATTGACATTTGAGAGCATTAGGCAACCTGGACATGGGTTATTTTCATAATCCATACTCACATTCCATTTAGGCTTTGGTACAATCGTAAGTGTGACTTTGCATTTTGTGGCCAGAATATTACTGTGATAAAACGTATATGTAGATCAGGTGACATGAGTATTTCTTGCACCATTTCTTGGAGCAACATTTTGAAGGGGTATAAATTAGTATTGGGGGTACATATAGGTGTACCATGTATGTATGAATATAGAGATAATGCATGAATAGACCATACTGCGAATAAATAATATAACTTGTTCCAACTTTAAATAATGGATTGAATTGATATCTGAAAATACACAGGAATCATATATTGATATACATACATTCATTCCAACCAGTAATACATCTAATGCTAATATTACGGTTGTGGTTTATCACCAAGAGTGTGTGAATTTTGCTTCAAATTTGATTATGGAAATCGAAAATAATGTGTTTGGAAAGAAATCTCATGAAATGACCACTCAAAAACAAGGAGGAATACATATGTTCTGAAGCAGGAAGTGATTGAATATGTTACAAATTTCTTTAAATTTGTGAACTTGTGGATGAAATGTATATTCTATAATGTATAAAAACTGCAGAAATAGTAATGTACCAGTGTTTAATAAAAATGAACGTCAAAATACACATCATGTTCCATAGGAATCTACTTGCATTGATGTTAAAGTGGGTCAGCTACTGTAAAAATATAAGGATTTGTTTGCACCATTCATTGAAGTAACTTTTTAGTACTAGAAAACAAATATGTATTTCAGGTGGATGAATATTTTTAAAATAATCTTATGAAAAGTTTAATATAAAACCACATACATGAACAAGAATGAATTTAGGGAGTGTATAATAGGACACATATATTTTATATTTTGAAAAATCTAGAGAGTATATATATATATATATATATATATATATATATATATATATATACACACACACACAAAACACACACAGAGACATTAAATAGTAGCAATATATATGCCAATTAAAATTCATTGTGAAATATATATCATCCACAGATCCAAAATATTAATTTTAATGAACATGGATTTATGTATAATGTTTTTCAACTAAGAAGCTCACTCATAGTCTGAATTTTCAGTTCCAAAAGCATTAATGAGGAGTGATCTCTTCTCACACTTTGTATCTGCCAAGTTAGCCACCTCTCAAGAATATACGTGTGATACCAGGTAGGATTCTATATGTGCATATAAAAATACATGTGCTGAATAGGCTACAGAAAAATGGAGACAGGAATTCACATATGTGTTAACTTTAAAAACACATGCAGAACTATTTCAACAAAAAATTGACAAGATTTATAACTCCTACCCTATATCATGCAAAAGGCAAACCAACTATCCACCATGCCTCCTCTGAAGTGCTAGTATTTCTATTCTGTTTGGGTTACTTTTCTCCATCATATTAGAATTAGTAGTCAGAGTCTAGTAGGGTATGGGTTAGTGTCAAAGATTCAGCATTTCGAATGGAAAATTGAACAATGAATCCAATGTGTATGTAAATATGTGCTACACAAAATTATTCCCACTCTCATCCAGAACAATGCCTTGACAATTCCTTCACCCCAAGTAAGACACAATTAGAGGAGAAGATTTAGAAAATCTGTGAATAAATTTGTGGAATGCAATATGCTCAGGAGCTCACAACCTTTGAAGTGGTAGAGTAGTTTCCAAAAGTATGGGACAGGGTAAAAACTCCACAAACATGGAGGTCTGCTGGCCTAGAGATTTCTAGAGAAACTGCCTGTGAGTTTGGGCACTTGAAAAATATGTTGTTGTCAGGAGCTTTAGCTTCCTTTCTAGGGAGACCATAAAAGCTTGGTCTGGATCTATGAGACCTGGAGGACATGGTTTCTTATTTTCCAATGTACATGAGGCAGCAGTGCTGAATTCTCTTTTTAGGTAAACTGTGGCCACTGGGGAATAAATGTGTGCCAGTGTGCACTGTGAAGCCATATGGTCATCTTCCATTTTCGTGGTGTTTCTTCCTGCTGCACTGGGTGTTTGGTATTTGCTTCACGAAATACAAAGAGTTCAACTGGGTCACAGTGCAAGAGGAAGTTCTGTCATGTATGGTTGGTCAGGTTTTGCAGGAGGATCCAAGAACTAGGATCCTATCCTACATATCTTGCCCCCTTGACCATAGCACCCTGATTCTGAACAATGTCCTGAAACCTCTCCAAATAACAACTTGCCTTTACATGGAAGGTTCTGCTGGCTGCACCATGTCAGTCACAAGGCATTTGAAACCAATGGAAGATACACATGGCCCCACCACAGATGTTTTATCACATACCTGCCCACCACTGCTCTAACCTACTACTCAACAGAGTCCAACTTACTGGCATCTCTGTTCTACACCATTTACATGAAACCCACTCAATCAAGGCACTTTCTGGTATATTCATGATCAGCAACAGGATATCAAAAGGTTTTCCAGTGCCACCTGGTGATGGGAAATTCAAAAATTTCATGGTATTTATCTAGCCATTTTTCAAGGATGAAGTTGGAGGCACTGTGAGTTTCAATTCTTTCAGGAACCATTAAATGGTTAGGAAGCTCATTTCAATGAAATCTCTGGAGAACACTCACAGGTAAGGCTTCCCAAAGAGTGGCCAAAAGATCATATGATGTTATGCCCATTTAGGTCTACAATGTGAGGTCCATATGAGTTTTGACTCTCAACTATGGGTGCCAAATCTTTCAGAATAAAATTTGTGGTATCCTGGCTGAGAGGCTCAGTGCTCTGTGGAAAGCCACCCTGGGCCTAGAACTCAGTTTCCAAGGGCAACACTCATGCCTGGCTTCCTAAAATCTCAACACTATTTATGGCAATACTTCTCTGAGGTCAGTTCCAGAACTCAGACTCTAAGGGAATCACACCAGAGTTCAAGAACATGTGGACCAAGTCATCTCTTCCAACCGCCACCCAAATGACCACAATTTAAACCAAAACACTCCAACGTGGCGCTCATCTTCTTCCATATAGACACTCACAATAACCTATGGCTGGAGTTTTCCATGAGGGGCACACCCCAAGACCGTGTCCAAAATAAGCTCTCTTACACCTAATTTGCCTAAATTCAGGGTGGCCTGGACACCCTTTTGTGAACCAGGAGAGATTAAGTAGGCCTCCCGTTAATACTGCTCCGCTTCTTCAATTTGAGGCCAAATGACTGTGGGGTTTGGATTCTTTATGTGAATTGGATTCTTGAGAAAACCCAAGCAAATATGGGCTAGCCTCTGCAGGGATTTGAAGAACTCATTTGACCCAAAGGATCCCTAATCTGACTTGATGGAGGTCAGGAAAGTTACAGAGGAAGGCGAGAGACTTCATCCACAAGGACTGCTCTTTTGGCCATTTTGGTTTTGGATGTAAACATGGGATCTTTCTTTAGATCCATCAGGAGCTGAGAACCTAAGTCACAGCCTCACACAGGGTAAATAGGCTGATTCAGACACATCCTTTCCAAAGCAATTAAGCAAAGAGCCACAGGTAATGCCCATTCATTTCCATTTGAAAACTGTTTTCTTCAGGCTTCAAAAAGTGGTGGACTGAGGAAAAGACCTTCCTGACATTCAGGGCAACAGAAGAATAGGTAAACAAAAGGCCCCAAGCAGGGTTTCTCCACTGAGACTTTCCTGGTCACACTGATATCTGAGTTTTCTGAGATGCTCACCATTCCCTTCAGTACATGGTCATGTCACAGAGCTTCGAGGTTGTACATATCTTAAACAGAAAACCATGAACCTATTCTGGAGAGTGGCCAGAATTCAGGAATAAAACAGGAACTAAGGAAGATAGCAGGTGTTGCACATCAATAAGGCAAGCTGCAGTCCATTCATAAATAGGGCAGGATGAATGCTGTGAAGCTTTCTACTAGACAGGACATATTCATTGATGCATTCTCTTTTCTAATGTCTACAACAACGGACACAGTGGGATACACAGACATAGAAATTCTCGCCTTGTCAAACGACTTACAAGAAACAGTTCACTCCAAACAAAACAAACTGCCTTTCATACCTATTCTCAGAACATGAGACAAAACCACAAACCCACACCCACACAACAAAGGCAGCTCCTTTCCCCAAGTAGGTCTGTGACTATCCGGAGTGTCCTCTGACTGGTGGGCCTTACTATGTTCCCTGGAAATAGCCTGTTCTGTCTCAGATCTGGTCTTTTTGGCCAACTCTGTGAAGTTGTCAGGAGCCAGCGGTGAGCCACTGCCTGCTTTCTCAGGAAAGGCCCCTCTTCATAGCTTTCCTTGCATTTGGCCATCCTTACATCAGTAGGTCCCAAGAAAGACTGAGTCTGTCCTTGGTAAATCAAAATAAGTTTGACCACTGGGACTGGGACTGGGACTGGCTCTGGGTGCCTGGCTTCCTGGATTCCAAGTTCAGAGAGTTCCATCACCAAGGAAGTTAGGTGTGGTCACTTCCTTTTGGAACTGAATGAGGTCACTGCCTTGGCAACAACTTTGTCTTAACAGTTGCTTCCAAGGTCACCATGAGAAGGATGCTGCTCCTACTTCCTGTGACACTTTCACAGGTCAGAGTGGTATGTCAACCATAGGCATGCAGGAGCAGCTCTCAACACATGCCTGCTTTGGTACACCTTCTCTACATTAAGAAGAGAGTGGCTGATTCAGACACATCCCTTCATCCTGAGCAGGTTGTTTGCCATGGAAGACTTTTGCTCTCTCAGGTCCTTCGTACTTGCCTACATCTTCTCCAGGGATCATTTCTGCGTGGACCTTTGAGGTTTTCAGCAGGTGGAAGATCCTCTATAATTCTGTATTTTAATACCAATTCTGTCCCTGCTCTTCTGTAAAATTAGATTGAGAGAACAGTGTATGGTTAGGATTAATAACAGGTTCGATTTGGTTTAGAAAGGAAACTACACGGTTGAGCAAACAGGGTCCTAACGTTAGCAATAATATGAGGATTTTTAATGGACCGGCCATGGCAGATAAAAGCGTAGTTAATCAGGTCACTATGTGAACCAAGACTCAAAGCTCCCTTTTGGGGCCTCTGTCTCTCTTTGACGATCTTCAAGTCGTTTTCTTAATTTACTCATAGATTCTTTTACAACTCCAGTATTGTCGGCATAAAAACAACATTCTTCCCTCAATGCAAGCAAAAAGGCACCTTTGTCTCATAAAGAGGAGGTCCAACACTCGCCTGCTTTGTAAAACAACTTCAGAAAGAGAGAGGTTAAAATTTCTGTAAAGCTGTGATGTCGGTTTTTTATGTCTTTAAACTTTGGCATATTTCTGCTTCTAATTGTGTCTTTGTTGTGTCTCATGGACTAGCCCACCCCTTCAGCAACTATTATTTCTAATAGGATGGCTAAAGTGAGGGATACAGGTTCCCAGTGGAACCGGGTTGTATGCCCCCCTAGTTGATCTTTAAATGAACCTAAGTCATGATAGAGAACTCTGGAAAACATCTGCATCATTACATAATTAATCACATATATTGACCATTTTATGAAAACATAAATAATGTTAAAGTGTATAGAATTATACTGTTGTAGGGACGGACAAGGAAAGGGACCTAAGATAGCACCAAACACAGGAAAAAAGTCTTATTTGGTTGCATCCGGATTTAGAGGGCATTGCTTCTGTTGTAATCAATTAATCCCCTGAAGCCCAAGTTTCGGTAGTTTTAGAATTTGTACCCAACATGTAAGGGAAGTGGCTCAGAAGTTCACAGTCTGTAGAAATTCACAGAAATCAGTTTTTGTTTTTGTTTTTGTTCCTCTGTTCTGGGCAAGTTAACATTTCAAAGACACCTTGGAAAGGGAGAGCTTTTTTGTCTCTTTTTTTCTCCCTGCCAGCTGTCACCATGAAGCCCAATTGGTAACTTTTTTATCTTAGAAATCTAGCCATCTCTGTGAATCCCCAGCTCAAGGCCAGAGGCCTTGTTCACATATTTTGTGAAAATCTAGTAAGGCGGTGTCAAGCTTAGGGGTGGTGATTTTTTCAGCGAGTGGCCAAGTAGAACAGGGCAACACGAAAAGTGGAAGTTCATCTACATTGAACTCTTTCAGAGGGACTCTTTTGCTGAAAGACCTAATGTAAGCCTTGGTGAAGACTTCTGGAGAAGGTTATTTAAGACATATCTATGGACCTGGTACAGAGGGGGAAGACGGGGAAGGCGAGGCTGAGAGCAGCTCCGTGGATCTGAGAATGAGGAAGATGAGATGTAAAAGAATAATGGAAAAGGGGTTTGGGATTTTCCTAGAACAAAACTTGAGCAGTAGAACGGGTAGAGCAGAGGTGAAGATGGGAGTGAGTATTCCAAAAAGCCTGTGAGGGACTTTAAATTCTTAGTAACCTGTTTTCAGTGATGACAAAGCAACTTTAAAGGCTATTTTTATTACATCTTGGATAGGGGTCTGAGGGCTCTTCTCAGCTGGTTTGAGCTTTGGTTTAGCTTCTTAGAGGACTTGGTGGGACCTAGTGCAGGCACAGACAGAAAAAGAGAGGAGTGAGTGAGTGGAGGGGTACCTCGGTACCTGCTACCTCAGCAAGGGGGCAATGGTCTGAGAACTGGCAGAGGTTTGGGTTTTTGATGTAGTAATTGGAGGGAAGAAATCAGGTTGCTGAGGTGGGAGTGACAGCAGAGAGTCTAGAGCAGAAGGCTGAGGGTGAGGAACTATTGGAGAAGCATAGTACAGGATGTGAGTGAAGGAGGGAAAAGGATTCCACATAGGGGAATTTTCCCCTTTTGAGCACTTGCCGAAGTTAAAAATGTCACGCAGAATTTGAGGATCTAGAGAACCCTCTGGGGACCATAGTTTTTGGTTGTCTAATTGGTTATATGGCCAATGCTGTGTACTGAATTTGATGAGGAGTTTGGGTTCCACCAGGCAGCCCCGGTATGCTCACATCCCCATGAATTACACAAGAAGTTGGCTTTCCCCCCACACAGTCATGGCTGTTTGTGGCTTTGATAGTCCGTCGGGCATATATAGTAATCTAGGCTAACCAACCTGAATCTGGCTCGCGTTTCCGTGCATCCATAATGTTTGTTTCAATTATCTATGGTATGGAAGGGATTTAATGGAACTTTAGTGGGATCCTCTTCATTGGGGTTATCTCAATAGGAAAGACCTATACCAAGCTGAAAAATGTCTGGGTTGAGAGATAGCCACCAGGTCCCTAAGGGGGCTGTATGCGAGATAGACCATACTTCTTGTCTAGTAGGATTTCAGATCAGCCTTCACTGCTGAACAGGCTGATGAGGGTTAGGAGTACTGGTGGCCAAGGGGAGAGTCTATAGTCTTGTCCACATAGCGAATACGCAATTTGAAATGGTTACCAGTTTTTTCCAGTTTCCAACCAGAGTCTGGACACAGCGAAGGCTTGAGATGAGAGGCATGGATCCAAAAAGTGATTCTGTCTACTTTTATGCCTGTAGGTGTTATAAGTAGCACCTGGTATGTTCCTTTCCAGCGGGGTTCTAGGGATAACACCTGATGTTGTCTTATGTTGACGAAGTCTCTTACTTGATATTGATGTGGAATCCCCTCGTCCCCAGGTTGGTAGGCAGTGGCCAGCTGTTTCCACAGTTATCACTGAGTTCTTTCAATGGCTTTAAGTCTGTCAAGCAAGGGGTGTGGAAGGGATTGTTAGGCCTTAGAGTTGGGGATTAGGTCCCTTACTGGATGATGGGCATCATAGAGAATTTCATAGGGGGTGAGGTTACACAAAGAAACTGAGGGAGTATTTCTCGCATGAAACAGTGCATAAGGCAGGAGCATAGTCCAATTTTTTATGCCGGTTTCTAAGCTTAATTTTGTTAAGGTCTGTTTAATGGTTCTATTTATTTTTTCTACCTCTCCTGAGCTCTGTGGTATATAAGCATAATGTAACTTACAATTAATCCACACCTGACTTACCTGGGCCATGAACACAAGTCCATTATTAGACCCTATTATCTTAGACAGACCGTATCTTGGAAAAATATCTTCCAGGATCTTCTTGAGAACCATTTGCGCCGTTTTTTTTTTTTTTTTTTCTGTGTGTGTGTGTGTGTGTGTGTGTGTGTGTGTGTGTGTGTGTGTGTAAGGCTTCAATCCATCCTGAGAATGTATCCACAAAGACTAGGAGATATTTAAGTCCATACCTTGCTGGCTTAATTTCAGTAATGTCCACTTCCCAGAATTGTCCTGGTCTGGTTCCTCGTAGGTGCTTTCGTCTAAGAAACTTGGAAGGGTAAGCATTAAACAATTGACTGACCCGACAGGCTTTTGTTACCAGTTCAATTATTTCCTTTCGCTGTGCGTCAGTTAGTGGAAAACTCTGTTCTTAATCCTACAGGAATGCCTGCAGTTTCTTTGAACCAAGGTGAGTGAGTTGATGTACATTTTTAACGTAGTGTAGGGCTTTCTGTAATTGCAGGCTGAGCTCAGTAAAGTTGAGGCGTTCAATGTCAGTGTCCTTAGATGTTATCTAAAACTTCCTGGTACTTAGGGGTCCATTGGAATTGGGCATCTCCCTTTAACAGCAGGTATAAAGGAGCAGCTAAGGACTCAAACCCATTTATCCATAACCTGCAAAACCCAGCAATCCCAAGAAACTCTTAGTTGTCTGCTGTAAGATGGGCTTGGTATCTGCTCAATGGTTTGTTTTCTGGGCTCAGTGAGCCATCGTTTACCGCCCCTAAGGAAATAGTCGAGGAAGATTACTTCTTGCTGGCAAATTGGGCAATTTTGGCCGAAGCTCTATACCCGAGTTGAGCAAGCTCGGATAATAGTGCTTGGGTCCCAGTTCAGTTTTCCTTGGTGTTGGATGCCAGTAGCAGGTGATCCACATATTGAAGCTGGGTGAATTCGGGGTGTGTAGTTCTGAAATTGTTGAGATCTCTGTGAAGGGCTTCATCAAAGAGAGTGGGGGAGTTTTTGAACCCCTCTGCGAGTCTAGTCCAAGTTAGTTGACTAGACTTTCCGGTTTCTGGGTCTACCCACCCAAAAGCAAACAGCAACTGACTATCTTTATGCAGAGGCAAGCAAAAGAAAGCTTGTTTTAAGTCCAGAACAGTATACCATTTCTGCTCAGGGTTCAGAGTGCAAAGCAGATTGAACAGATTAGGTACCGTGGGGTAAATGTCCTGCACTCTGTTGTTGATCTCTTTTAGGTCTTTAACAGGGTGATAGTCCCTGGTTCCTGGCTTTTTCTTCTAATAGCAGGGGAGTGTTCCAGGCCAATTGACAGGGCCTTAGGACCCCTAAGGCCAGATATTTCTGAATATAGGGCCTTATCCCATCTTTAGCTTTTTATGCTTAGAAGATATTATTTGACATTGATTGGGGAGGCTGAGGTTTTTAAATCCACTGTTATTGGAGGTTGTTTCACGGCCAGGCCTAACACAGCAGTTTTTGCCCATGCATCTGGGGTAGCTTGCCTGTTTGATCAGTCTTGGGGGGTGTGAAGAGTGGACGTTCATCTTCTACTAATATAGTGAAAGCCGTGACTATAGGAGTTTTTACTGAAGGATTTAGAAATTTCATTTGGGGGCCTTCAGGGTTAAAAGTTATTTTGGCCCAGAGCTTGGTGAGCAGATCTCTGCCCATCAATGGGTGCGGGCATTCTGGGATTACTAGGAAGGAGTGATGGATTTTTCCTTTCCCCAGGTCCATGGTCCTCTTAGAAATCTAAGCCCGATATTTACTGCCGTTAGCCCTTTGAACTACAGACCTTTTATTTGATAGACGGCCCAATGGGGCCTTAAGGGCTGAGTATACTGCTCCTGTATTCACTTCAAAGTTTACTGGGGTCCCCTACACTTCAAATCTTACCCTGAGCTAGGGGAAAGAATCTGAGCCCCAACTTTCTTAGTCATCCCCCAGAGTCAGAATGGCTGGCTGGCATGTCTGTCTCTTTATAGGGCACTCTTTGGCCCAGTGTCCTTTTTTTTTACAGTAGGCACATTGATCTGAGGCCAGGGTGGCCTGTGGCACGGGCCCAGGTATCGCTTCCTGTCACCTTATGTCTTAATTTCTGGCCTCTTTCTTGTTGTGACCAGGATCTTAGTCAATGCCTTAGTCTTTCTTTTGCTTCTCTCATCCTCCCTCTGCTCCCTTTCTTTTTCCCTGTTTCTCTCTTATAGTATACTTTTTCGGCTTCTCTGACTAAATCTCTCTTTTAACTTTTTTTTTTTTTAATATCCATGGCAGCTTCAACAATTAAGGCCATCGTGACAGATGCCTTTTGATCTGCTGCCTGAGGATCGAAAGGAGTATATCTCTTATATGCCTCCATAATTCTCTCTAGAAACATAGAGGAAGATTCATCAGGCCTTTAAATAATTTCTCTTACCATGGCCAAATTAGTTGGTCACCTAGCGGCCCCTTGGATACCCGCAATTAGAGCCTGGCAATAATTGGACAGATGCTCCCTATCTTCAAAGGTGTTGGGGTCCCAGTTGGGTTGGTTAAAGGGGAAGGCAGCTTTTATTATGTTGGGAAGTTGTGTTGGTCGCCCATCAGGTCCGAGGATATTTTTTTCTAGCTTCCAGGAGGTTTTTCTCTCATTCCTCTGTCATGAAGAGAGTCCCTAGGAGTTGTTGGCAGTCATTCCAAGTAGGCAGGTGTGAAAACGTTGGCGAGTTCTCTGAGTTTTTTTAGCTGGGCCAGCTTCCTCCAGGGAAGGAGGCGCTGTGTGTGTCATGGGACAGTCATCTGGAGGGCGCTGGGCCATTCTGGCTTCCTCGAATGGTGGAGAGGCTGAGTCAGCAGCAGGGGAATTACTTACAGGGTTTTGGGGGTTGGGGGACAAGGGCAGAGGATAAGGACGAGTAGAGTCTTGAGACTCAGGGAGAACAGAGGGTGGAGGTTGAGGAACAGAGAGTTTGAGAGATAGAATCATAGGGGAAGGAGTAGGAGTGGGTGCAGGGACAAGGAAAGGCTTCACCCATGGAGGAGGAGATTTGCAGAGGTCCTGACAAGTTAAGATATATGGCTATTGATCTGGATGTCTATGTGGCCCCGGCTGAAAGACAATATCTCAGACTTTTCAAATTAGTGCGAAGTAGAAACATCCTTCTAGAGGCCATCCGACTACAAAGGTGGGTTATTCTGAGACACAGAATCTGCCAGGTCTGGTGTTTTAATGAAAAAGAAAGATTGTGAGCCCTTAAGCAGACTTTGGTCCAGTGATTAAGGGTCAGGGACAGAGGCATTGAAGTTCTCTGTCCCATAATGAAATATACACAGACAGTGAAAGCAACAACACATGACACAGACAAGACAAGACAATAAAGACAGGCAATGGACGTCCAATACTGAGAACAGGACTGAGTAGCCGGCAAAACCTGATGGGCTGGCAATTCCGAATCTGAAAGAAAATATCACTGAGTCGAGGAGACTATGGTTCCTTGATTTCCCGAGTCCATCCCCCAGGGACATGGCCTGTGGCTCTGTGACATGTGTGTCAGCCACCGTGGGAGAGAGCTCACGCTCTTTACCAATAGCCATTTTGTCAAACCCTAACCTGAATCCTGAAACCAGAAAGAGGGGCCTTATTTACCCCCAGAGCATCCCGTTGGGGGTCTTTCATCTGCAGCTGCCGGATCTCGCTGGGGCCACCAGAAGTAAAGGTCGGGTGAGCATCGATGAAAGAGACCACCAAGAGACTGTCTAATGCAACCTCAAAGGGTTTATTGGGAGTCCGGCATGCAAGGGCTCAGAGCTCGCTTGAACAGAGCAGAGAGCCCTGAGAAGAGCTTAAGAAGTGCTTATATATTTTCCTTGGAGAGGGCAGGGAGGGAAGTTTATTGATGGGTAAGGGCGAGTGGGCGGTTTGCGTGCAAATGGTTGATGGAGTACATTCTGCAGTTTGGCAGTTGGGGGCAGCACATTCTGGGAACAAGAAGAGCAAACAGTTCTCAAGATTTCAACAGTGTTTTATTAAGCATACAGAAAAACAGGAAGTGACAAGTACCTATTTTATTAACCTTTCAATATAAGTATGAAAACAGAAATCTAGGTTAGATTTGAAGCCCAGAAGTTCATTTGGCCCTTGATTGGTATACTTAGCTTTGAATTGCGTTCCGTAGAGATGTCCCAGAAATATGGATATACAATGACACAGGACCTTGTACCTTCTCAGAGGTCAGTTCCAAAACACAGTCTCTAAGGGGAATCACACCAAAGTTCAAGACAAGATGGACTCAATTATCTCTACCAACCACCACACAAATGACCACAATTAAAACCAAAACACTCCCAAATGGCACTCATCTTCTTCCAAATAGACACTCATCATAACTTCTGGCAGGAGGATTCCATGAGAGGCGCAGCACAAGACAGTGTCCCAAATAATCTCCCTTTCCCCTCATTTGCCAAAAGTCAGAGTGGCCTGGACACCCTTCCTGTGAACCAGGAGTGATCAAATATGCCTGCCATTAATACAGCTCTGTTCTTCAATTTGAGGCCTACTGACGGTGGGGTTTAGATTCTTTATTTGAATTGGATTCATAAGAAAACCCAAGAACCTATGGGCTAGCATCTGCAAGGCTTTGAAGAACTCAATTGACCCAATGGATCCCTTTTCTCACTTGATTGAGGTCAGGAACCTTACAGAGGAATGCGAGAGACTTCATCAACAATGACTGATTTTTTGGCCATTTTGATTTTGGATCCACACATGGGATCTTTCTTTAGATCCATCAGGTGCTGATAATCTAAGCCACAGGCTCACACAGAGCCAAGAGGCTGATTCAGACACATCCCTTTACAATGCATTTAAGCAAAGAACCACAGGTGATGCCCATTCATTTCCGTTTGAAAACTGTTTTCTTCAGGCTTCACAAAAGCGTGGCCTGAGGCAAAGACCTTCCTGACATTCAGGGCAACAGAACAATAGGTAATCAAAAGGCCCTTCGCAGGGTTTCTCTACTGAGACTTTCTGGGTCACAGTGATATCTGACTTTTCTGAGATGCTTGCCATTCTCTTCAGCTATCCAGTACATGTCCATGTCACAGTGCTTGGAGGTGGTACATATCGTGGATGCAAATGCATGAACCTATTCTGGAGAGTGGCTAGATTTCAGGAAGAAAACAGGAACTTAGGAAAATAGCAGGTGTTGCCCATCGATAAGGCAAGCCCTAGTGCATTCATAAATTGGGCAGGATGAATGCTGGGAAGCTTTCTACTTGACAGGAAACATCCATTGATGCATTCTCTTTTCTAATGTCTACAAGCACGGACACAGTGGGATACACAGACATAGAAACACTCGCCTTGTGAAACAACTTACTAGAAACAGTTCACTCCAAACCAAACAAACCGACTTTCCTGCCTATTCTCAGAACATGAGACAAAACCACAAACACACATCCACACCCACAAAGGCACCTCCTTCCCCAAGTAGGTCTCTCACTCTCCAGAGTATCCTCTTACTGCTGGGCCATACTATGTTCCTCCGATATGGCGTTTCCTGTCTCAGATCTGGTCTCCTTGTCCAACTCTGTGAAGTGGTCAGGAGCCAGCTGTGAGCCACTACCTACTTTTTCAGGAAAGGCCCCTCTTCAGAGAACTCCTGGCATTTGGCCATCCTCACATCAGTAGGTACCAAGAAAGACTGACTCTGTCCTTGCTAAATCGAAGCAAGTGAGACACTGGGACTGGGACTGAGACTGACTCTGTGTGCCTGGCTTCCTGGATCCCAAGTTCAGAGAGTTCCATTACCAAGGGATTGAAGTGAGGTTACATCCTTCAGGAACTGAATGAGGTCACTGCCTTGGCAACCACTTTGTCCAAACAGTTGCTTTCAAGCGTACCATGAGAAGGAGGCTTACCCTATTTTCTGTAGCACTTTCACAAATTAGAATGGTATATCAACCATAGGCACCAAGGAACCGCTCTCCACACAGGCCTGATTTGGTCCATCTTCTTTATATTTGGAAGAGAGCCTTTAGTCCAGGGAGCACTGCAGTGAACCTCTGCACTAAAACTATTAGCAAGCACCTGATGGAGGACGCCTCCATAGGTAAGTGGCTCCTTTATAACATCTGATATCTGGTTAAGGGAGATCTCTTCTGATGACAGAGATGTGGCACGGGGAGGCTCACATATACTTCTGTCCAGGACAGTAACGAGAATCTTTCTGTCCTCTGTTCTGTTCTGTAGGGAATTCCTCTGGAACTGTAGAGAGGTGCCGACGGGCACGCATGCGCTCCTACCCTGGAGCTTTAGCAAGATGTTGCACTCTTGCCCTGTTTCTGTGTTTAGGCACTGGGTTTCTGTTTTTTTGTGTTCTGTGTTCTATTTTTTGGTTTTTTGTTTGTTTGTTTTTGTTCGTTTTGTTGTGTGATATTGGTGGTAAAAACTTAAGTATATTGGACATGAAAATCAGAAATAAAGAGATTAAGCCTGACACCCCTTTGGACTGTGTTTTAAGGAACTGCAATGAACTTTATCCCCCATTGTAAAGCAGGATGATAGAAGCCCCTAGCTGGCTGCCTGGAGCACACCCATTGCAGAGGGCTATGCCTGCTGGGGACCTAAGAACTGAGTATCTCCCAGGTTAACAAGTGAAACTCCTTTAAAACCCCTTGTCCCTCCAGATAAAGAGAGTCACAACTTTGGCAGAGTCCCCTGTGTTTCTCCTTTGTTAGCCAAGCAATAAAACTCCTTTTTTCTTTTTCTCAAAACCCAGTCCTCATTATTAAATTTGTATTAATTGGCTTCAAGGTCAGGAACCAAACTTTAAGTTACAAATCTTGTACCCCCCCTCCGCCCCGGAACTTTGTGAGAGCTATCTACTGAAATGTTAGGAGATAGAGCATTTTTGATGTGGAACTGAATCAGAGGAGCTAATCCTGTATGTAAAAGGGGAAACTGAGAGACTCCCAGCAGCTGCCAAAGCCCTGTTGATTCAGGGAATTTCCTCCTTCCTTCCCTGCACTGTAAGGATTATGCCACCTCTGTCTTGTTAAAAAAAGAGAAAAAGAAAAAGGTGACACTAAATGCAGTAAAGTCACCATGGAGACACTTTATTTTACATTTCAGGTTGCCCTTCTGTGAAAACATCTGGTCCCCTTGTGGGGACATCTATGGTGCCACTGCTGTAGGAGATTTTTCTCTTATCTGCTCTGGTTTAAAGGGTTCTGTCTGACAGCCATAGTCTGGACCTCCTTTCTGTCTGTATTGTGTCTTAGTTTCTGGCCCTTTAAGACATCTGCAATAATGTGTTGATATTATAAATTGTTTTTGGGGAATGATCTTAGCTGAATGTGTGTCTAAATGATGATGTTTTATTTTAACAATCTGGTAACTGAATGGGTTTTTGAAGCATTGCACAATCTTGGAGTAAAAAGTCGGGTTTAGGTAATTGTTTAGTTTATGATTTCAGATAATTCATGCCAGAGAACTTAAATACTTAGGATGGATAACTGAAGAACTCTACTTCCAAGTTGGCAAGAAACTTCCCAATCATACGGTCTTTTTTTTTTTTTTTTTTTCACCAATTTTGAATTGGGTAGCCTGGGAAAATGTCACTGTGTGTACCAGTGCATTAATTTGGACATAAATAGTAAATCATAGTATGGTGTCTGTTGACAAAACAAGATGTAAAGATATAAAATTTTGTGAATTGTATCTTAAACTTGTATCATAATTTTCAACATCTGAACCTGAAAATTATGGTTAAAATGCCTTAGTCCTGAGATGTCTGTTCAGAATAGCAGTTTTTTTGCTGCTCCTTCCAGACCTCAGCCATGACTTATGTTGAAATGCAAATGAAAGAAGCCTGCAAGCTTTGTAGGAGAGTGATTTGAGGTCTAAGGGAAAAAAAGGTAAATTGTATGTTATTTACTAATTACTGGCAAGTCATTTTTTCTAGGACTCTTATTTTTTTTCTTAGATACTTTATGTTTTTTGACCTCATGATTTTGAGCATACAGACCTAGGTTAATGTTTTTCTGATCAGTTCTATCTTTGACCAACTGTGGACTTTTTGAAACATTGCAATAAAGATTTCAACTACGAAAAGCTACAAGGCCTTTACTATTATTATGTGTGCACAAATTGTTATGTGTTGTATGTCTATATATAC
Organism: Callospermophilus lateralis; assembly: GCF_048772815.1. Classification (NCBI taxonomy): domain Eukaryota; kingdom Metazoa; phylum Chordata; class Mammalia; order Rodentia; family Sciuridae; genus Callospermophilus; species Callospermophilus lateralis. The sequence continues at coordinate 129,671 of NW_027515042.1, read as the reverse complement.
ATATATCCGTATATCATATATATGATACACAAATTAACATATATAAGGAGCGCTCATAAAAAAATAGCGCTCGTAAAAACAAATTTTAAAAAAGTGGATCCAAAGATCTTTAATTCACGTGATTTCAATGTTTCAATTTAAATTGGATAAAGAGATAAAAACAAATGTCTTTAAATTTAAGCTTACAAAGTTTTCTAGGTGTTCAAACATCTAACAAAATATTAACATCTACAAAATGTCTAATATGCCTTGGCTCTAGTACCTTTCCTTCAACATAAAAATGGTTTACACTGTTCAATACATTTCTCTAACTTTTTGATAAATAAGTAAAGTAAATTTGATATGGGATTACTCATTCATGAGTACTTTTGTTAGATATCTGATTGATTTACTAAGATCTGTATTTTTTTTAGTAAACTCTGTATAAGATTGTAAAAATCAGTCATGTGTTAATGAGACAAAAATTTCTTAAAACATAAGTTTACCCATAACATTGAGTTTATTAAGATTTATGTTTTCTAGAGCAAGCAACCATAAAAATTAAACAACTGATTAAATAAAAACTGTTATTTTAGAGCACTGTACTGCCATTTCTTTAAAAGCCAAACTTGATTAATGTAGAAACATAAATGTAATTGTTATGCTATTAATGTTTTCATATCTTACAGGTATGGAAGTCTGTAAGGTAGAAACGTTTAAAGAGTATTATATCAAGCTGGTGCTCTGAAGTTGTGTGGTAAAAAATATATTGTGGATTTATTTACCTGTTATCAATAAGATATGTAAATTTTTATGTTACTTTTTACATTGGGGAACAATTTAAATGTATTTTTAAGTTAATTAGAGCCTAATCTTTGTAAAGGTTAAAAACTTTCAGCCTTTCTTTAATTCATGTTTTAAATGTGATATCATATGGTGTTAGCTAATGTTCATGTGACCTCAAACAATTTATTTAAACATTGTCAAATGATATTTAAAAATAAAGATCAGCTTTAGAACTAAAATAGTTAAGATTTATAAAGAGCCCTGCCTTTCCTGAGATAAGGCTGTGTGTCCCATCTTACTACATGTGAGAATGACTATGAAATGATTAGGTCAGATAATATTTCTTTAAAGTTATGTTAAAAAGTTTTTTTTTATTGTCAATATTCCTAGGATCTCAAACAGGGGATATAATGTATAACTCAGCCAAAAAATTCAGGGAAGATATTACACGAACTAAGTATTTTTACTTTTGTTAATTTTAGTTTGAAATTTTCTTATAAGTGATCTAAAGATTCCCTGTTAGTGTTTTACAAATGCGTTGCTATAAGAACACAACATGGGTTTATTCAAGATAATAAGTCATCAACTACAATACAGACAGAATAATACAGATCCCAATTAATAAAAAGGTAATTATAAAGTTATAGACATTAAAGCCCAGTACTCTTAATGTAAGGCTGTTAAAATTTATTTGCTGGATTTTTAAGATTAGGATTTAAAATGAATGTTAAATGAAAAGGGCCAAGAAAACCAATATTTGGCTCTTGCCCTCTGAGTCAGTCTGAATCCAGGGAACAGGGGACTTCTCTAAAGAGCTTTGCAACTCTGGGCCACATAACCTCCTGATCAGGGAGATTAATGAGACCACTGGAGAACAGAAAGCCAATCAGTGCATTTGTTACAAAGAGGAGAGTCATCAGAGAAAGGAGACATCCCTGATGCTTCTGAGGGAAGCCAAATGGTCAAGCAAGACCTGGACCCACCTAGCGCAAATGGCACTAGCAGAACTGAGAATCTCCTCTCAAGTTTCCCCAGAATTGATTCCCACAAAAGCTCAGCTGACTGTTAACAATAGATAGAAACAAAAGTCAGTTTGACTGCTTCATCTTAAACACTTAGCAAAGACAGTTAAGACCAAAATACAGCCACTCCTGGGCATTTTAAATAATAATAATAATAATAATAATAATAATAATAATAATAATAAAATTTTAAGGTATGCACTTTATCTTATCCTCCCAAAATAAGTAAGACTGGAGGCTACAAAGAAGGATTCTCACACAGGAATGCCTAATACTTATAAAAAGAGACTATCAAGAAGAGCTGCCACAGGCAGAAGTTTTCAGTTTAAGACCTACAGATATTCCTAACCTACACAGGTAGGCTTGGTGTTTGCTAGTACGATTATCCAGCCCTGAGTAACAGAATTAAAGGTTTCTCTATTAGACGCAGAGGTCATACTAGTAAAAGGATTTTTACAAGATCAGATGACATTAAATTATTAAACTGTGTCTTATTGGGAGGGCCAACTGTAACACTTAAAGTTAAATATTAAGTTGACAGTCCTGATAATTGGGGATATTAAAGACTGGTGAGGGAATTTCTATACAGTGACATGTTCCAGCTGCTGCAACATTTATTCAGTACTCATGGTTTTTGTTTCACTCATAGAAGAATCCATTCACAGATGACTTTACAACCTGTTCTTCCCCAACCTGACTTCAAACCGAACTGACTTCTAAAGGGCAACTCATGTCTCTCAACTGACTTCTAATAGTCAACTCATGTCCCTCATGACGAGCCCACTCACGTCACCCTGTCTCAGGAGAGAAGAAGAAAAAATTAGTGATGCCACTCTTTTTACAACAATGGAGAGAAAGATAAATAGACTATCAATATAAATAATTAATTAAGTCAGGTAAAATCAGGGAGATCGGTTTTGGGTGAGTTGTAAAATTTTGGAGACTCTTATCTGAGGGATAAAAATTTCCTCAGTGTTCTTCCCATAATCTATCAAAGATTTGAAAGGGACACAGAGAAAAGGGGGAAATTGTAGACCCAACCTGATCTTTTATTAAAATTGGGAGCCATCATGCCACAAAGCCATGAAAAGATAATTTTGGCTTTACCATAAATTACTTCAAATTCTGAACCTGCGTGGAATGCCTGCCCACGTCTTGAACTCACGCATGCCCAGCTCTCTGACCAGATAGCAGCCCTCTCTGAAACTTTAGTGACACATCATAAATATTTGCCTTCTCTGGCCAGACAACAACCCTCTCTGAGGCTCTAATGGTCCTCATGAATTCTGATGTAGGGACAGCAAAAAAATTGTAAACTACCTTTAATGTGATGTTTATCAGAGTTCTGTTATCTGTAACCCCCCTTTTGTGTAACTTTCTGGGCTATAAAACTGGGCTGTAGGAAAGCTGGGGATGCTGTCTTGTTTTCACCATTTTGGGAGGGAGAGGCAGCACGGCCGGTGGAAATAATAAGCTTAATTTTATTTGATTTTAATTTGAGTCAGTGGTCTTTTCTAGCGTCCTGGTCTAACAGGTAAACACTCCAAAGACGTGGAGCTCTGCCGGCCTAAAGACTTCTTGAGAAACTTCCTCTGAGGTTGGGCACTTGAAATATATGTTGTTGTAAGGAGATTTAGCTTCCTTTCTAGTGACACCATAAAAGCTGGGTCTGCATCTACGTGACCTGGAGGACATGGTTTTTTGTATTCTAATGAACATGAGGCAGCAGTGCTGAATTTTGTATTTATAGGTAAACTGTGGCCACTTGGTGCTCAGTGTCTCCCCGTGTGTACTGTGAAGCCATTTGGTCATCCTCCACTTTTCGTGGTGTTTCTTGCTGCTGCACTGGGAGTTTGATATTTGCTTCATGAAATACAACGAGTTCAACTGGGACCCAGTATTGGAGGGAGTTCTGTCACTTGTGGTGACAGAGAATGCACCAACCAGGCTTCTATCTCACAAAGCTTGCCCATTTGTCCATAGAAATCTGACTCTGAACTTTGCCCAGAAACCTCTCCATGTAACAAGAAGGGTCTGCTGGCTGCACCATATCAGTCACAAGCCATTTTGAAGGCAATGGAAAATCCTCCTGGCCACACCACAGATGTATTATCACACACCTGCCCACCACTGCAATAGGCCCACTACTCAGCAGGGTCCAACTTACTGGCATCTTTGTTCTACACCATTTTCATGAAACCCCGTCAATCATGGCATTCTCTTGTACACTCATGATCAAGAAAAAGACATCCAAAGGTTCTCCAGTGCCACCTGGTTAAGGGAATTTCAAAAATTTTATTGTATTTATTTAGCCATTTTTCATGGATGAAGTTGGAGGCATTGTGGGTTTCAGTTCATTCAGGAACCATTAAATGGTGAGGAAACTCATTTCAATGAAATCTCTGGAGAAATCTCACAGGCAAGTCATCCCATAGAGTGGTCAAAAGGTCACATGAAGCCAGGCCCATTGAGGTCTTCAATGTGACGTCCATGGGTGTTCTGACTGTCAACTATGGCTGCCACATCTTTCAGAATAAAATCATGTGATATCTTAGCTGAGATTCCAAGGCTCTGTGGAAAGTCACCCTTCTTTTTTGATCTCAGTTTCCAAGGGGAAATCCAATGTGTGGCCTCCTAAAATCTGAACACAGTTCATGGCAATATTTCTCTGAGATCAGTTCCAGAACTCAGACTCTAAGGGGAATCACACCAGAGTTCAAGCCCAGGTAGACCCTGTCATCACTTCCAAGCACTACACAAATGACCACAATTAAAACCAAAACACTCCCACAAGGCCCTCATCTTCTTCCATATAGACACTCATCATAACCTGTGGCTGAAGGTTTCCATGAGGGGCTCAGCCCAAGACAGTGTACAAAATAAACTCCCTTGCCCATAATTTGCCTAAAGTCAGGGTTGCCTGGATACCCTTCCTGAGAACCAGGAGTGATCAAATAAGCCTGCCATAAATACTGCTCTGCTTCTCCAATTTGAGGCCTACTGACTCTCGGGTATAGACTCTTTATGTGAATTGGAATCATGAGAAAACCCAAGCACATATGGGCTATCATCTGCAGTGTTTTGAGAACTCATTTGACACAAAGGATCCCTATTTTCACTTGATGGAGGTTAGGAACGTTACAGAGGAAGGCGAGAGACTTCGTCCACAATGACTGCTTTTTTGGCCATTTTGGTTTTGGAAGCACACGTGGGAACTTTCTTTAGATCCATCAGGTGCTGAGAATCTATGCAACAGCCTCACACATGGCCAAGAGTCTGATGCAGACACATTCCTTTCCAAAGCAATTAAGCAAAGAGCAACAGATGATGCCCATTAATTCCCCTTGAAAACCGTTTCCTTCAGGCTTCACAAAGGAGTGGCCTGAGGCAAAGACCTTTCTGACATTCAGGGCAACAGAACAATAGATAAGCAAATGGCCCATTGCAGGGTTTCTGGAATGATATCTGAGTTTTCTGAGATGATCCCATTCCCTTCAGCTATCCAGTACATGGCCATGTCACAGAGCTTGGAGGTGGTACATATCGTGGACACTAAACCCTGAACCTATTCTGGAGAGTGGCCAAAATTCAAGAAGACATACAGGAACTTAGGAAGATAGTAGTTGTTGCCCATCCATTAGGAAAGCCACAGTCCATTCATAAATTGGGCAGGATGAATGCTGTGAAGTTTTCTACTAGACAGGACACATCCATTGATGCATTCTCTTTTCTAATGTCTACAACCACGGACACAGTGGGATAAACAGACATAGAAACACTCGCATTGTCAAAAGACTTACTAGAAACAGTCCACTCCAAATCAAACAAACTGACTTTCCTATATATTCTAAGATCATGAGACAAAACCACAAACTCACACGCACACCCACAAAGTCAACTCCTTCCCCCAAGTAGGTCTGTGACTATCCGGAGTGTCCTCTGACTGATGGGACATACTACGTTTCCCCGAAATGGGCTGTCCTATGTCACATCTGGTCTCCTTGGCCAACACTGTGAAGTTGTCAGGTGCCAGTAGTGAGACACTACCTGCTTTCTCAGGAAAGGCCCCTCTTCAGAGCTCTCCTGGAATTTGGCTATCCTCACATCAGTAGTTACACAGAAAGACCGATTCTGTCCTTGGTAAATCCAAACATGTGTGGCCACTGGGACTGGGACTGGGAATGACTCTGGGTACCTGGCTTCCTGGATCCCAAGTTCAGAGAGTTCCATCACCAAGAAAGTTATATAGGTCACTTCCTTCAGGAACTGAATGAGGTCACTGCCTTGGCAACATCTTTGTCCTAACAGTTGCTTCCAAGTGTCCCAATAGATGGAGGCTGCCCCTACTTCCTGTGACACTTTCACAAGTAAGAATGGTATATCAAACATAGGCACCCGTAAACAGCTCTCCACACAAGCCTGGTTTGGTCCATCTTCTCTACATTAAGAAGAGAGAGACTGCTTCAGACACACCCCTTCATCCTGACCTGTTTTTTTTTTTTTTTTTTTTTTTGTCATGAAAGATGACTTTCGCTCTCTCAGGTCCTTCATAGCTTTCTATATCTTCCCCAGGGTTCACTTCTGCATGGACCTTTGAGGTTCTCAGCAGGTGGAAGATCTCTTACATTTCTATATAAGAACAACTTTGTCCTTGCTTTTCTGTAAAGTTAGGTTGAGGAAACAAAGTATGGTTAGGATTAATAACATGATTGATTTGGGTTAGGAATCATTCTGCTGCATGAATAATGGTATTGGGAACCTGCAATATTTATAAGGATATATAGAGGTGAAATATATGTATGAAAACACAAATCTAGGTAAGATTTGAAGCCCAAAAGGGCATTGGATCCTTGATTGGGATACTTTACTCTGAATTATGTTGTGCACATGTGTCTCAGATAAATCTATACATAATGGCATAGGACCTTGTACCTTGGATAATTGAATGTTGAAGAGAACATCCAGTCAAAAAAGGATAGTTGGTAGGATTAGGAAGATACTTGATAGGATTAGAAAAAAGAGTCAGTATAGTATTTGGACGAAAACTTCCTTAGCAATAGGGTTTCAGGTAGACAGAAAATGTAAATGTCAGCACATTTGAAGAGTCAGTCACAATGATGAACTGGGGAAAATATGTAGGAAAGCAGATATCATTAGAGACATTAGGAAATCAGGCAAATGATGAAGTGATTGATAGGATTAGACATTTTCAACAGACTTGAGGTTGAATACATAATCTTAGGAAGAAACAAATATGTAGTCACCAATAGGATTGACATTTGAGAGCATTAGGCAACATGGACATGGGTGATTTTCATAATCCATACTCACATTCCATTTAGGCTTTGGTACAATTGTAAGTGTGACTTTGCATTTTGTGGCCAGAATATTACTGTGATAAAATGTATATATAGATCAGGTGACATGAGTCTTTCTTGCACCATTTCTGGGAGCAATATTTAGAAGAGATATAAATTAGTATTGGGGGCACAAATAGGTGTACCATGTGTGAATATATAATATAACAGATTCCAACTTTAGAAATTGGAATAAATTGATATCTGAAAATACACAGGAAATGTCATATTGACATACATACATTCATTCCAACCAGTTATACATCTAATGGTAATATTAGGGTTGTGGTTTATCATAAAATGTGTGTGAGTTTTGCTTCAAAATTGATTATGGAAATCGAAAATAATGTGTTTGGAAAGAAGTCTCAATAAATAACCAGTCAAAAGCAAGGAGGAATACATGTGTACTGAAGCAGGAAGTGATTGAATGTGTTTCAAATGTCTTTAAATTTGTGAACTTGTGGATGAAATGTATATACTATGATGTACAAAAACTGAAGAAATAGTAATGTACCAGTGTTAAATAAAAATGAATGTCAAAATACACATCATGCCCCTTTGGAATCTACTTGCATTGATGTTAAATTGGGTCAGTTACAGTAGAAATATAAGGATTTGTTTGCACCATTCAGTGAAGTGAGTTTTCAGTACTAGAAAACAAATATGTATTTCAGGTGGATGAATATTTCTGAAAATAATCGTATGAAAATTTGATTATAAAACCACATACATGAGCATGAGTGAATTATTTAGGGAGTGTATAATAGGACACATATATTTTATATTTGGAAAAATCTAGAGAATATATATATATATATATATCTCACAGAGAAACATTAGAAAGTAGCAATATATATGCCAATCAAAATTCATCGTGAAATATATATCATCCACATATCCAAAAATATTAATTTTACTGAACATGGATTTATGTATAATGTTGTTCAACTAAAAATCTCACTCATAGTTTGAATTTTCAGTTCCAAAAGCGTTTAGGAGGGGTGATCTCTTCTCATACTTTGTTTCTGCCAAGTTAGCCACCTCACAAAAATGTACGTGTGATACCAGGTATGATTTTATATGTGCATATAAAAATACATGTGCTGAATTGGCTACAGAAAAAAGGAGACAGAAATTCACATATGTGTTAACTTTAAAAACACATGGAGTACTATTTCAACAAACAATTGACAAGATTTATAACTCCTACACTATATCATGCAAAAGGCAAGACCAACTGTACACCATGCCTCCTCTGAACTGCTTGTATTAATATTATGTTTGGGTTATTTGTCTCCATCATATTAGGATTAGTAGTCAGAGTCTATTAGGGTATGGGTTACTGACAGGGATTCAGTATTTCGAATGGAAAATTGGAAAATGAATCCAATGTGTATGTAAATATGTGCTACACAAAAATCTTCCCACTCTCATCCAGAACAATACCTTGACAACACCTTCACCCCATGTAAGACACAATTAGAGGAGAAGAGTTAGAAAATCCATGAATACATATCTGGAATGGAATGCGATCAGAAGTTCACAATCTTGGAAGAGTTAGAGGAGTTTCCAAAAGTAAGGGACAGGGTAAACACTTCAAAAACATGGAGGTCTGTTGTCCTAGAGACTTCTTGAGATACTGCCTGTGAGGTTGGGCACTTGAAATATATGTTGTTGTCACGTGCTTTAGCTTCCTTTCTAGTGAAATCATCAACCTGGGTCTGCATCTATGTGACCTGGAGGACATGGTTTCTTATTTTCCATCCGTGGGTGGGCCCCTTGCTTAAGAGCTCTGGCTACTGGACAAATTTTACACAAAGAAGCCTCTAATCTGACTTTTGGGGCCCCTTGAACTATCTACTCCCCACATCACTTGAAAGATCTTTTACCTTAAAAGGGTCTTCAAACCCTCCCTACATCCAGAGTTCTGTCGCTCCTCACTTCCTTTCTGGAAAACCCTAATATTATTTTCCTCCCCTGCTCTGCACTGAACCCTGCCTCACTGCTCCCAATAACTCCCATGTCTCACACACCAACTCAAAATTGCTTGGAAAACTTAGATGATTTCCTCCCCTGTCATTCTTCCATTTTTGAGAGACCACTCACCAAGCCTGACCTTATCTGGTTTACTGACAGCAGTTCCTTTAGGCAGAATGGAACTCATTACTCTGGATACGCTGTATTTTCAGCCACTGAGATTATAGAGGCCAAAGTTTTGCCTTCAGGAACTACAGACCAGCAGGCTGATTTTATAGCATCCACTCGTGCCTGCCTTCTAGCACAAGGCAAATCCCTCACCCTCTAAAATGATTCAAAATATGTCTTCCATATCTTATTATCCCATGCTGCAATTTGAAAGAAGCGAGGCCTACTTACCACCAAAGGTAATGCGATCACTAATTCAGCTCTTATAACCAATCTGATAGAGGCCTCCCACTTACCCACCCAGTTGGGAGATGTCCATTGTAGGTCCCATCAGAAGGACGGCTCTCTTATCACTGAGGGCAATGCCAAAGCTGACCAGGTGGCACGAATGGCTGCTACCACTTCCAATCATGGCCCCCATGGTGGACATATAATGGCCACTTTAGACAGCTCATCTGAAGCCCCTACTTCTTTCAGTAAGAACAAGCATCTTTTCAAGTTCCTTCATACTCTATTCCTTTCCAATTCTCAGTCTTTGACCCTCTTTTTACAGAGTTTCTTCTTCCTCACTCCCTCTGACAAGCCATGCTACAGAATATAGCCTCTAATTGTCAGATCTGTCAGCGGACCAACCCTCATACTCCTTTAAGGCCCAAACGTTTCCCTTCCCAACAAGCCCGGGGACACATTCCCTCTGCTGACTGGCAGGTAGACTTCACCAACATGCCCACAGTATGGCACACTAAATACCTCCTTGTCTTTGTGGACACTTTCTCTGGTTTGGTTGAGGCATTTCCCATTTCCAATAAAAAGGCTTCCACTTTAGCTTCAATCTTACTGACAGACATCATCCCCAGGTTTGGTATGCCCACTTCCCTACAATATGACAATGGCCCTGAGTTTACTTCTAGGATCACACAAAAGGTCTCTCAAGCCCTCTCCTTCAAGTGGCATTTCAACTGTCCATATTTCCCCCAGGCTTCAGGGAATGTGGAAAGGGTAAATCGTACTCTAAAGGAAGTCCTTACCAAATTGACAATGGAATTAAACATAGACTGGGTCAAACTCCTTCCCTTGGCTTTGCTTCGAATCAGAGCTCTCCCTAAGAAACCATCTTTACTGTCTCCTTTTGAGATAATGTATGAAAGACATCTTATAACCCCTGCGTTGGTCATTTCACAAGGACCTCTCACCCGAGATTTGTCTTTGCCTCTCTTGCTTCATCTCCGCTCGGAACTCTGGAAATATCAGGACTGGCTTCTTCCGGACCCAGTCTCCTCACCAAACACTCCTCCCTTAACACCTGTTAGTCTAGTCAATTATAATACCCCAGAGGAGAAAGGGACTCTTGCCCCAAAATGGGAAGGCCCCTATCCTGTCATTCTCTGTACCCCCACCGCCGCCAAACTCTCCTTACCAGACAACCGTCTCACTCCCTGGAATCACATGTCTAGGTTGAAGCCACATCACCAGGAGGCCCCACATGCTGACGACAGGGCCACCCCAGAGGAACTCCAAGAATCACCTCCTGAACCTCCCCTTTACTCCTGCTCTCCACACCCATCTCACCCATTTAAGTTGCGGCTCACACGGTTTTCCTTGCAGCCCAATTCCTCTTAAAGAAGGCACAATGAGCTCTCCCAACACCCTAGTCTTCTCTAACTGCTTGTTTTTTGTGCTCTGCTTATTTTCTGTGCTCTGTCAGGACTGGTCTTTACCCTCCTCACCTACCATGCATTTATTCACTCTTCGGGAATGATACTCAGAACATGGCATGCAGACGGTCCGCGGAGTGGATGCAACTACTTGCTTCATCCACAACTGCACCTCTATTTCCCTAAAATTGTCACCTTCAAAGACCTTCGTCCCTGGTAGCTGGAACTGGCCTTTCATTTGCTTCCTTTTTGATCAAACAAAAGATTATTGTCATTGGTGGCCTGAGATATATAATGGGTGCCCCTATTGGTCATGCAGGTTCCATGATGAACGTGGTAGCTATTCTTACCACTCACTCGGTTACCCTGAAGGGTGGACTTCTAGTTACATAAAGTGGCATAAAGGCTCTTCATCCAATAACAATGGATTGTATACTTTAGATAAACCTGACCCCAAGGCCAAACGTTGGGGCTATGTTGAGTTTGCTGTCTATGCTCAGACAACCTCAGTCAGACCCACAGGGTGGATGACTATTGGCCGCACCCTGATTACGCCACCTAAGGCAACCATCCAGGTAGTCGAACACATTAAGGACTCAGAATCAAAACTTCGAGATCGTATCCATAGCTCATCCAAAGAGGATTCAGAGCCTTCAACCCCCTCAGGTCCCTCTCCCACATGGCTCAATTTGCTACACCAAACGTTTTGATTATTAAACTCCACCCATCTTTCTTTGCCTACTTCTCAGTGCTTTCTCTGTGCTTCACTTAGTCGTCCACTTCTAGCAGCAGTCCATTAGCGGCAGAAAATATTCCAGCAAAACCCTACAATTTCTCTAAAAAGGACAAACCCTACATGTGACACGTAACCCACTGTGGGAAAGTTATTCCACCAATACTTTATTTCCTTTCATCTGTTTCCACCTGCCAATAATGAATCCTTTACCCGTTTGTTCCTTGAGCTACAACACCCCATAGAGCCCTGTGTTTAGGCAACCTGAACATTTCCTCTGGTGTAATGGGTCTTTAAGTACCTCAACGATCAATGTCTCTGGCACCTGTTTCTTGGTTACTGTAGTTCCTCAGCTATCTTTGTATACTCCCACCGAATTCCGACAGTTGGCCCTACCTTCCCGCACCCGTAAGGTAGTCTTTCTGCCGGTTCTGGTAGGCCTCATTTTAACAACCTCAGTGATGAGTCTCGGACTCTCTGGTGGAGCTATAGGTCATGCTCTATGGGCATCCAATGACCTTCAACAAAAACTGCAGGAAACACTCAATACCATGGCTGAGTCTCTGGGTTCTTTGCAGCGGCAGGTTACATCATTGGCACAAGTGGCTTTACAGAACCAAAGGGCAATTGATCTTCTCACTGCAGAAAAAGGGGTTACATGCCTATTCCTCAGAGAGGAATTTTGCTATTATGTTAATGAATCTGGGCTAATAAAAAAAAATGTTGTTAAATTGCAGGAATTATCGACCGAATTTCTCAAACATACCTCCTCCAATCCCATCATAGGGTTCTTCCAATCCTATCTTGCCATGTACTTACTACATATCTTGGGGCCCCTTATTGGGATGCTCCTTTTTGTGCTCTCTTGCCCTGCAAAATGAAGTGCCTTCAAACCCAACTGCAAAAAATTCCTAATCAAACTTTCAACCAGCTTTTGCTTAGGCACTACCAGCCTCTGATGACCGATGAACCCCCAACATCTCCAAGAGAACAGTAACTCAGTGATGAAGCTCACTACCAGGCATGATGGAATGCAATGGGTATCAGACAGCGGGAGACAACGAGCTCTGAGAACCTCTTAATCTGCCATCCTGGATTCATGAGTCTTTACCACCTTCTAAGATTTCTCATGGCCCTTGGCCTCTTCTATGTCAGTCCCCCAACATGGAACTTCTGCCAAAAAATGACATTTCCTTTAATTTTTATCTTCATTCTGTTTTTATTTGCTCTGATCTTCTTCAGGTGCTGGTGACGCCATGTCCAGGCAACGCTTCCAGTATTTCCTAGAGTCTCTGTTACAGGACCAGTGGCTGATACCAACAATCTCTTCCATCCAGGACTAGTTCCATGCCATCGACAACTTTGGCTTCAGGGAACATTCATTGACTTCACCCCTACGAAAGTAGCTGTCTATAGCCACTGGGTTTTATTTCTGGCTGCCATGATAATCCCAAACCTGCTCCATGAGCATTCCTCCACTTCTCTTTCTAGGCCCCACACCACCCCCACACAGCAGGAAGCAGCCGGATCTGACAAATGACGCCCCACTTCCTAAGAAAACAAAAAGGGTGGAATGTTGGGAAAAGAATAAATGGCAGCCATACCCCAGAGAAAAACCTCAACATGGCGCCTAAGGACTTCTTCTTCCTACCTTCTTCATTTCTGCAGTGGCGCAAAAAGTTCCCACCCTTGTGAACTCTCACGTCAGCGCCAATTTCAAATCTCACTTGTGGGGAACCTTAGCCCCAATGAGAACTAATTCCTGGGCTCTGGAGCTGATATCTGAAAGAACTTGCCAATAAACGGGTTGCTGCCATTTATCTAAGCCCTACCATCTCCCCCTTAGTTCTATATAAGCACACAGCTTTGAGCAATAAAATTGGAATTCTCCCGGTGAAGTGTCATTGTGTGGGGAATTATTTCACTCATGATCAGCAACAGGATATCCAAAGGTTCTCCAGTGCCACCTGGTCATGGGAATTTCAGAAATTTGATGGTATTTATTTAGCCATTTTTGAAGGATGAAGTTGGAGTCACTGTACGTTTCAATTAATGCAGGAACCATTATGTGGTGAGGAAGCTCATTTAAATTAAAACTCTGGAGAAATCTCACAGGCAAGGCTTCCCAAAGAGTGGCCAAAAGGTCACATGAAGCCAGGATCATTGAGGTCTACAATATGAGTTCCATATGTGTTTAGATTCTCAACTATGGCTGCCAAGTCTTTCAGAATAAAATCATGTGATATCCTGGCTGAGATTCTCACTGCACTGTGGAAAGACACCCTGGCACTCGATCTCAGTTTTCAAGGGAGGCTTCTCATGCGTGGCCTCCTAAAATCCCAACACATTTCATGGCAATACTTCTTTGAGGTAAATTCCAGAACTCAGTCTCTAAGAGGAATCATGCCAGAGTTCAAGCCCAGGTGGATCCAGTTATCTCTTCCAACCGCCAAACAAATGACCACAATTAAAACCAAACACTCCCACATGGCCCTCATCTTCTTCCATATAGACACTTATCATAACCTCTGGCTGGAGTTTTTCATGAGGGGTGCAGCCCAAGACAGTGTCAAAAATAAGCTCCCTTGCCCCTCATTTGCCTAAAGTCAAGGTGGCCTGGACACCCATCCGGTGAACCAGGAGTGATCAGATAGGCTAGCTGTTAATACTGCTCTGCATCTCCAATTTGAGGCCTACTGACTGTCAGGTATAGATTCTTTATATGATTTGGAGCCATGAGAAAACCCAAAAACCTATGGGCTAGCCTCTGCAGGGCTGTGCATAACTCATTTGACCCAAAGGATCCGTATTCTCACTTGATGGTGGTCAGGAACCTTACAAATGAATGCGAGAGACTTCATTCACAATAATTGCTCTTTTGGCCATTTTGGTTTTTGATGCACACATGGGATCTCTCTTTATATCCATCAGGTGCTGAGAATCTAAGCCACAACCTCACACAGGGCCAAGAGGCTGATTTAGACACATCCCTTTCCAAAGCAATTAAGCAAAGAGCCACAGGTGGTGCCCATTCATTTTCATTTGAAAACTGTTTTCTTCAGGCTTCACAAAGGGGTGGCCTGAGGCAAAGACCTTCCTGACATTCAGGGAAACAGAACAATTGATAAGCAAAAGGCCGAAAGCATGGTTTCTCAACTGAGACTTTCTTGGTCACACTGATATCTGTGTTTTCTGATATGCTCGCCATTCCCTTCAGCTATCCAGGACATGGCAATGTCACAGAGCTTGGAGGTGGTACATATTTTGGACACAAAACCATGAGACTATTCTGGAGAGTGGTGAGAATTCTGGAAGAAACAGGAACTTAGGAAGGTAGCAGGTGTTGCCCATGGATAAGGCAAGCTGCAGTCCATTCATAAATTGGGCAGGATGAATGCCGGGAATCTTTCTACTATACAGGACATATCAATTGTTGCATTCTATTTTCTAATGTCTACAACCACGGACACAGTGGGATACACAGACATAGAAACACTTGCCATGTCCAACGACTTACTAGAAGAAGACCACTCCAAATCAAACAAACCGTCTTTCCTACCTATTCTCAGATCATGAGACAAAACCACAAAATCACACCCACACCCACAAAGACACCTCCTTCCCCCATGTAACTCTGTGACTATCCGGAGTTTTCTCTGAGTGGTGGGCCATACTATGTTCCCCCAAAATGGCCTGTCCTATCTCAGATCTGGTCTCCTTGGCCAACTCTGTGAAGTTGTCAGGAGCCTGCGGTGAACCACTACCTACTTTCTCAGGAAAGGCCCCTATGCAGAGCTCTCCTGGTATTTGGCCATCCTCACATCTGTAGGTACCAAGAAAGACTGACACTCTCCTTGGTAAATTCAAACAAGTGAGCCTACTGGGTCTGGGACTGGACTGGCTCCGGGTGCCTGGCTTCCTGGATCCCAAGTTAAGAGAGTTCCATCACCAAGGAAGTGAGGTAGATCACTTCTTCAGGAACTGAATGAGGTCATTGCCTTGACAACCACTTTGTCCTAACAGTTGCTTTCAAGAGTCCCATGAGATGGAGGCTGCCCCTACTTCCTGTGACACTTTCACAAGTTAGAATGGTATATAAACCATGGGCACCCGGGAACAGCTCTCCACCTAGCACTGTTTTGGTCCATCTTCTCTACATTAAGAAGAGAGAGGCTGATTCATACACATCCCTTCATGCTGACAAGGTTGTTTGCCATAGAAGATGACTTTTCTCTCTCAGGTCTTTCGTAGCTGCCTACATCTTCTCAAGGGATCATTTCTGCATGGACCTTTGATGTTCTCAACAGCTGGAACATGCCCTACATTCCTGTATTTTAAGAGCAACCCTGTCCCTGCTGTTCTGTAAAGTTCGATTGAGAGAACAATGTATGGTTTTGGGTTAGTAACATGTTCAATTTGGGGTTAGGAATCCTTCTGCATGACGAATAATGGTATTGGGAAACTATGATACTTACAAGAATATATAGGTGAAATATAAGTATAAAAAGAGAAATCTATGGAAGATATGAAGTCCAGAAGGGCATTGGGCCCTTAATTGGTACACTTAGCTTTGAATTATTTAAGGGAAATTGCTTGGAAATGAAAGGAGACCCTCAGATAAATCTATATACAATGGCATAGGAGCTTGTACCTTGGATGATTGAATGTCGAAGAGAACATCCACTCAAAAAGGGATAGTCGGTAGGATTAGGAAGATAGTCAGTAGGTTTACAAAGAACAGTGAGAATAGGATTTAGACCAAAAGTTCTTAAGCAATAGGGTTTCAGGTAGACAGTGAATGTAAATGTCAGCACAAGTGAAGAGTCAGTCACAATGATGAACAGGGGAAAATATGTAGGAAAATAGATATAAATAGAGACATTACTAAATCAGGCAAAGTATAAAGTGAGTGATAGGATTAGACATTTTCAACAGGCTTGAGGTTGAATATATAATCTTAGGAAGAAACAAAAATGTAGTCACCAATAAGATTGACATTTGAGAGCATTAGGCCACCTGGACATGGAAGGTTTTAGTAATCCATGCTCACTTTCCATTTAGGCTTTGGTACAAACTTAAGGGTGACCTTTGATTTTTTTGTCCAGAATATTACTGTGATAAAATGTATATATAGATCAGGTGACATGAGTATTTCTTCCACCATTTTTTGAGGAATATTTTGAAAACGTATAAATTAGTATTGAGGGTAAAAATAGGTGTACCCTGTGTCTATGAATATAGAGATAATGCATGAATAGATCATACAGTTAATAAATAATATAACTGGTTCCCCTTTAAATAATGTATTGAATTGATATCTGAAAATATATAAGAAATCTTATATTTTTTTAATTAATTTTTATTGTAGGTTGTTCAAAACATTACATAGTTCTTGATATATCATATTTCACACTTTAATTCAAGTGGGATATGAGCTCCCATTTTTACCCCATATACAGATTGCAGAATCACATCAGTTGCAGAACCATTGATTTACATATTGCCATTCTGGTGTCTGTTGTATTCTGCTGCCTTTTCTATCCTCTACTATCCCCCCTCCCCCCTCCCCTTCCCTCTTCTCTCTCTACCCCCTCTACTGTAGTTCATTTCTCCCCCTTATATTTTCCTCCTTTCCCCTCACATCCTCTTGTATGTAATTTTGTATACCCCTAAGGGTCTCCTTCCATTTACATGCAATTTCCCTTCTCTCTCCCTTTCCCTCCCACCTCTCATCCCTCTTTAATGTTAATCTTCTTCTCATGCTCTTCGTCCCTACTCTGTTCTTAGTTACTCTCCTTATATCAAAGAAGACATTTGGCATTTGTTTTTAAGGGATTGGCTAGCTTCACTTAGCATAAACTGCTCTAATGCCATCCATTTCCCTCCAAATTCTATGATTTTGTCATTTCTTAATGCAGAGTAATACTCCATTGTGTATAAATGCCACATTTTTTTTTATCCATTCGTCTATTGAAGGGCATCTAGGTTGGTTCCACAGTCTTGCTATTGTGAATTGTGCTGCTATGAACATGGATGTAGCAGTGTCCCTATAGTGTGCTCTTTTTAGGTCTTTAGGGAATAGACCGAGTAGGGGAATAGCTGGATCAAATGGTGGTTCCATTCCGAGCTTTCCATGAAATCTCCATACTGCTTTCCAAATTGGCCGCACCAATTTGCAGTCCCACCAGCAGTGTACAAGAGTACCCTTTTCCCCACATCCTCGCCAGCACTTGATGCTGTTTGACTTCCTAATGGCTGCCAATCTTACTGGAGTGAGATGGTATCTTAGGGTGGTTTTGATTTGCATTTCTCTGACTGCTAGAGATGGTGAGCATTTTTTCATATACTTGTTGATTGATTGTATGTCCTCCTCTGAGAAATTTCTGTTCAGGTCCTAGGCCCATTTGTTGATTGGGTTATTCGTTATCTCATTGTCTAATTTTTTTAGTTCTTTGTATATTCTGGATATTATGGCTCTGTCTGAAGTGTGAGGAGTAAAGATTTGTTCCCAGGACGTAGGCTCCCTATTTACCTCTCTTATTGTTTCTTTTGCTGAGAAAAAACTTTTTAGTTTGAGTAAGTCCCATTTGTTGATTCTAGTTATTAACTGTTGTGCTATGGGTGTCCTATTGAGGAATTTGGAGCCCGACCCCACAGTATGTAGATCATAGCCAACTTTTTCTTCTATCAAATGCCATGTCTCTGATTTGATATCAAGTTCCTTGATCCACTTTGAGTTAATTTTGTGCATGGCGAGAGAAAGGGATTCAGTTTCATTTTGTTGCAAATGGATTTCCAGTTTTCCCAACACCATTTGTTGAAGATGCTATCCTTCTTCCATTGCATGCTTTTAGCCCCTTTATCGAATATAAGATAGTTGTAGTTTTGTGGATTGGCTTCTGTGTCCTCTATTCTGTACCATTGGTCCACCCGCCGGTTTTGTTACCAGTACCATGGTGTTTTTGTTACTATTGCTCTGTAGTATAGTTTGAAGTCTGGTATAGCTATCCCGCCTGATTCACACTTCCTGCTTAGCATTGTTTTTGCTATTCTGGGTCTTTTATTTTTCCATATGAATTTCATGATTGCTTTCTCTATTTCTACAAGAAATGCCGTTGGGATTTTGATTGGCATTGGATTAAACCTATAGAGAACTTTTGGTATTTTCGCCATTTTGATGTTGTTACTTCTACCTATCCATGAACAGGGTATATTTTTCCATCTTCTAAGATCTTCTTCTATTTCTTTCTTTAGGGTTCTGTAGTTTTCATTGTATAAGTCTTTCACCTCTTTTGTTAGGTTGATTCCCAAGTATTTTACTTTTATTGAGGATATTGTGAATGGGGTGGTTGTCCTCATTTCCATTTCAGAGGATTTGTCGCTGATATACAGGAATGCCTTTGATTTATGCGTGTTGATTTTATAGCCTGCCACTTTGCTGAATTCATTTATTAGCTCTAATAGTTTCTTTGTAGACCCTTTTGGGTCTGCTAGGTATCGAATCATGTCATCTGCAAATAGTGATAATTTGAGTTCTTCTTTTCTATTTTTATGCCTTTATTTTTTTTCGTCTGTCTAATTGCTCTGGCCAGTGATTCGAGAACTATGTTGAACAGAAGTGGTGAGAGAGGGCATCCCTGTCTTGTTCCAGATTTTAGAGGGAATGCCTTCAGTTTTTCTCCATTCAGAATGATGCTAGCCTGAGGCTTAGCATAGATTGCTTTTACAATATTGAGGTATGTTCCTGTTATCCCTAGTTTTTCTAGAGTTTTGAATATAAAGGGATGCTCTACTTTGTCGAATGCTTTTTCCACATCTATCGAGATGATCATATGGTTCTTATTTTTAAGCCTATTGATGTGGTGAATAACATTTATTGATTTCCGTATATTGAACCAACCTTGCATCCCAGGGATAAATCCTACCAGATCATGTTGCACAATTTTTTTGATATGTTTTTGTATCCGGTTCGCCAGAAGTTTATTGAGGATTTTTGCATCTAGGTTCATTAGAGATATTGGTCTGTAGTTTTCTTTCTTTGAAGTGTCTTTGTCTGATTTAGGAATCAGGGTGATGTTGGCCTCATAGAATGAATTTGGAAGTTCTCCCTCTTTTTCTATTTTCTGAAATAGCTTGAAAAGTATTGGTATTAGTTCCTCTTTAAAGGTTTTGTAAAACTCTGCTGTATACCCATCCGGTCCTGGGCTTTTCTTAGTTGGTAGTCTTTTGATGGTATCTTCTATTTCCTCAATTGATATTGGTCTGTTAAGGTTGTCAATATCCTCCTGACTCAATCTGGGCAAATCATATAACTTAAGAAATTTATCGATGCCTTCACTATCTTCTATTTTGTTGGAGTATAAGGATTCAAAATAATTTCTGAAAATCTTCTGTATTTCTGAAGTGTCTGTTGTGATATTGCCTTTTTCATCCCGTATGCTGGTAATATGAGTTCTCTCTCTTCTTCTCTTCGTTAGCGTGGCTAAGGGTCTGTCGATTTTTTTTATTTTTTCAAAGAACCAACTTTTAGTTTTGTCAATTTTTTCTATTGTTTCTTTCGTTTCGATTTCATTAATTTCAGCTCTGATTTTAATTATTTCTTGTCTTCTACTTCTTTAGCTGTTGTTTTTCTCTTCTTTTTCTAGGATTTTGAGTTGAAGTATTAGATCATTTATTTGTTGGTTTTTTCTTTTTTTAAGGAATGAACTCCAAGCAATAAATTTTCCTCTTAGAACTGCTTTCAATGTGTCCCATAGATTCCAATATGTTGTGTCTGTGTTTTCATTTATCTTTAAGAATTTTTTAATTTCCTCCTTGATGTCTTCTATAACCCATTGATCATTCAGTAACCTATTGTTCATTCTCCAAGTGATGCATGATTTTTCCTTACTTCTTTTATCGTTAATTTTCAATTTCATTCCATTATGATCAGATAAGATGCATAGTATTATCTCTACTCCTTTATATTGTCTAAGAGTTGCCCTGTGACATAATATATGATCTATTTTTGAGAAGGATCCATGTGCTGCTGAGAAAAAAGTGTAACTGCTTGATGTTGGGTGGTATATTCTATATATGTCAATTAAGTCTAGGTTATTAATTGTGTTATTGAGCTCTATAGTTTCCTTATTCAACTTTTGTTTGGAAGATCTGTCCAGTGGTGAGAGAGGTGTGTTGAAGTCTCCCATGATTATTGTATGGTGGTCTATTAGACTCTTGAACTTGAGAAGTGTTTGTTTGATGAACATAGCTGCACCATTGTTTGGGGCATATATATTTATGATTGTTATGTCTTGTTGGTGTATGGTTCCCTTGAGAAGTATGTAGTGTCCATCTTCATCCCTTTTGATTAACTTTGGCTTGAAATCTATTTTATTTGATATGAATATGGACACTCCTGCTTGTTTCCAAAGTCCATATGAGTGATATGATTTTTCCCAACCTTTCACCTTCAGTCTAAGTATGTCTTTTCCTATCAAATGCGTCTCCTGAAGGCAGCATATTGTTGGGTCTTGTTTTGTGATCCATTCTACTAGCCTGTGTCTCTTAATTGGTGAGTTTAAGCCATTAACATTTAGGGTTATTATTGAGATATGGGTGTTCTTCCAGCCATATTGGTTTATTTATGTTACTAAACATGGTTTGTTTTCCTCTTTGATTATTCCCCCCCCTTCACTGTACTACCTCCCGCTGTTGGTTTTCATTGACATTTTCCATTTCCTCTTCCTGTAATATTTTGCCGAGGATGTTTTGAAGAGATGGTTTTCTAGCTGCAAATTCTTTTAACTTTTGTTTATCATGAAAGGTTTTAATTTCATCTTCCATCCTGAAGCTTAATTTCACGGGATACACAATTCTTGGTTGTAACCCATTTTCTTTTAGTGTATGAAATATGTTATTCCAGGATCTTCTAGCTTTCAGAGTCTGTGTTAAAAGATCAGCTGTTATCCTGATTGGTTTACCCCTAAATATAATCTGCTTCCTTTCTCTTGTAGCTTTTAAAATTCTCTCCTTATTCTGTATGTTGGGCATCTTCATTATAATGTGTCTAGGTGTGGATCTCTTATGATTTTGCACATTCGGCGTCCTGTAGGCTTCTAGGATTTGGGATTCTGTCTCATTCTTCAAGTCTGGGAAGTTTTCTCGTATTATTTCGTTGAATAGATTGCTCATTCCTTTGGTTTGGACCTCAATAACTTCCTGTATCCCAATGACTCTTAAGTTTGGTCTCTTTATGTTATCCCATATTTCTTGAATGTTCTGCTCATGGTTTCTTAACAGCTTTGCTGAGCTGTCTATGTTCTTCTCCAGTTGAAATACTTTGTCTTCATTGTCTGATGTTCTATCTTCTAAGTGTTCTACTCTGCTGGTAGTATTCTCAATTGAGTTTTTATGTTGGTTTATTGTTTCCTGAATTTCCAGGATTTCTGTTTGTTTGTTTTTTATAACCTCTATCTCCCTGAATAATTGATCTTTTGCTTCTTGGATTTGTTTATGTAATTCATTGTCGAAGTGGTCGAAGTGGTCTTTCATTGTCTGATTTTGCTGTCTAATGTCTTCCTTGAGACTCCAGATCATCTGAAGCATGTATATCCTGAATTCTTTATCTGACATTCCATCTGCTGCAGATATTACCACTTCTAAAGTTGAATTGACCTGCATTGCTTGTGGTCCTTTTTTTCCTTGTCTTTTCATACTGATCGCGTTTCTTTCTGCTTGGTG
Source organism: Callospermophilus lateralis (assembly GCF_048772815.1). NCBI lineage: Eukaryota > Metazoa > Chordata > Mammalia > Rodentia > Sciuridae > Callospermophilus > Callospermophilus lateralis. The sequence continues at coordinate 107,272 of NW_027515042.1, read as the reverse complement.
AAACTGTTGTGTTATTGATTTTTCCCCCTATATATTTATATTGCTTTTGTATAGCTGCATCGTCTCCCTTGCAGGCTTTGGCGGTGGTTCTGCCCCTCCTTCAATTGAGGCAATGTGCCTACCACGCCGGGAGGCCGCTGTGCCTCTACTTTCGATGGGCCTGTTCTTTCGGTGGTCACAGGTCCGCCTACCTTGCAGGAGTGAGCAGCGGTTTTGCCCCTCCGCTGGCCACTAGGCCTGTTCTGTCTGTCGGTTGCAGGTATGTCTACCTAAAAGGCGCTGGTGGCGGCTCTGCCCCTCCCCCAACCGGGGTGATGTATCTGGCGGGCCACTGGGCCTGTTTTGTCGGTGGTCACGGTTCCGCCTACATTGCACGTGCGTGGAGCAGCTGTGTCCCTCTGAGAGTTGCTGAGCCTGACCTGCCGGTGGATGGCAAGTCTGCCTACCTTGCAGGCGCAGGGGTGGCTCTGCCGCTCCGCGGGTCACTGGGCCTGATCTGCTGGTGAGTTGCAGGTCTGCCTAACTTGCAGGCGCCCGGCGGCTCTGCCCCTCCCCCAACCGGGGCGGGGCGATGTGTCTGGCCGGCCGCTGGGCCTGTTCCGTTGGTGGTCATGGTTCAGCCTACCTAGCAGGCACGTGGGGCAGCTGTGTCCCTCCGCAGTTTTTTGGGCCTGACCTGTCGGTGGGTCGCAGGTCTGCCTACCTTGTAGGCTCGGGGGGTGGCTCTGCCGCTCTGTGGATTGCTGTGCCTGTTCTGCTGGTGGGTCGCGGGTCCGCCTACCTTGCAGGCACCCGGCGCCTCTGCCCCTCCCCCAACCGGAGCTATGTGTCTGGCGGTCCACTGGGCCTCTTTTGTCGGTGGTCACGGTTCCGCCTACCCTGCACGCGCGTGGAGCAGCTGGGTCTCTCTGAGAGTTGCTGGGCCTGACCTGTCGATGGGTGGCAAGTGCGCCTACCTTGCAGGCCCGGGGGTGGCTCTGCCGCTCCGCGGGTTGCTGGGCCTGATATGCTGGTGAGATGCAGGTCTGCCTAACTTGCAGGCGCCCGGCGGCTCTGCCCCTCCCCCAACCGGGGTGGGGCAATGTGTCTGGCCGGCCTCTGAGCCTGTTCTGTTGGTGGTCAGCGTTCTGCCTACCTAGCAGGCTCGTGGGGCAGCTGTGCCCCTCCGCAGTTTCTTGGGCCTGACCTGCCGGTGGGTGGCAAGTGCGCCTATCTTGCAGGCCCGGGGGTGGCTCTGCCGCTCCACAGTTGCTGGGCCTGATCTGCTGGTGAGTCACAGGTCTGCCTACCTTGCAGGCGCCCGGCTGCTCTGCCCCTCCCCCAACCGGGGCGGGGCGATGTATCTGGCCGGCCTCTGGGCCTGTTCTGTCGGTGGTCAGGGTTCTGCCTACCTAGCAGGCTCGTGGGGCAGCTGTGCCCCTCCGCAGTTTGTTGGGCCTGACCTGCCGGTGGGTGGCAAGTGTGCCTACCTTGCAGGCCCGGGGGTGGCTCTGCCGCTCCACGGTTGCTGGGCCTGATCTGCTGGTGATTCGCAGGTATGCCTAACTTGCAGGCGCCCGGCGGCTCTGCCCCTCCCCCAACCTGGGCGGGGCGATGTGTCTGGCCGGCCGCTGGGCCTGTTCTGTTGGTGGTCACGGTTCAGCCTACCTAGCAGGCACGTGGGGCAGCTGTGCCCCTCCGCAGGTTTTTGGGCATGACCTGCCGGTAGGTCACAGGTCTGCCTACCTTGTAGGCTCGGGGGGTGGCTATGCCGCTTTGTGGATTGCTGTGCATTTTCTGCTGGTGGGTCGCGGATCCGCCTACCTTGCAGGCGCCCGGTGGCTCTGCCCCTCCCCCAACCGGAGGGATGTGTCTGGCGGTTCACTGGGCCTGTTTAGTCGGTGTTCACAGTTCCGCCTACCTTGCACACGCGTGGAGCAGCTGTTTCATTAGTGCCTGGGCACACTCTTCTTGTTGGCCTCCCTCAGGCCCTAAGTTTGTAGAGCTTGGGGCTGAGAAACCCCAGCCAATTTGCTTACCTTCTGGTAGCCACGCCCCCGTATCTGGTGCAAGAGACCTCAGTTGTCAGCACTGGTGGGAGCGGTAGCCGTGAGTCCCACGCCGAGGCGAGTCGGTGCAAGAGACCTCAGTTGTCAGCACTGGTGGGAGCGGTAGCTGGGAGACCCGCGCCGCGCAGCTACCGCCGGCTCCTGTGCCAGTGCTGCCTCCGGGTTTTCTTGACTACCACGCCGGCAGGTCGCTGGACCTGTTAAGGGCCCGGGCGGCAGCTCTGTTCGGCCCCTCTGGCCTCCACAGTATTCAGCAGGACCCGGACCGAGAAACAGTTTCCGCGGGTTCTTTATCACCGGGCCAAAACAGTTCCGGGAGCCAGAATTCGGCCTCTCCGGACTTGGTGCATGCTCCGACAGGAGCAGGCTCCAAGAAGCAGTTTCAGCGGGTTCTATAGCCCTGGGCCAGAGCAGCTCCGGGAGCCGGAACTCCAACACTCCGGGCTCGGTGCGTGTTCTGATAGGAGAAGGCTCCAAGAAGCAGTTTCCGCGGGTTATTTAGCACTAAGTCTGAGCAATTTGTCTGCGAGATGCAGACAATTGTCAGCCTGAAATTACCTGTTCTATAGCTGAAAGAGCTGCAATCAGTCGAAAACAAGGATGGTGACGTCAGCTCTCCAAGATGGTGGCCGCTGGCTTCCTCCGTGGTCTGACCGGTGTGGAGAACCAACCTGGACCGTTTCCTTTCCCTGTCTCCAACCCAGAATTCAGCTCCGAGCTCAGCAAATGCCTAGCTGGCAGGAGCCCACAGAATCAGCATTGCTGTATCTCTGCGCCACCAGCCTGTCATTTCCCAGCGCGCGCCGCAGACTCCAGCCATGGGGTGATCTGCCGAACAAGCAGCGCTCCATACAGACGGACAGATTTCTCGCATTTGAGCCCCTGAAACTGATCCTCGTGCGATGAAAATCCTTCCACTAGGTTTTGGAGCACCCCAATTTTGCTGGAAATTCCTAACAAGATAGCTTTTAGCCGTTCTAACTCGTCATTTTCCCTCACAGTGACGCAGTACACGGAGTTACTGCACTCCGTTTGCGGCCATCTTGCCTCTCAAGAAATCATATATTGATATAGAATCATTCATAACAACTAGTTATACATCTAATTGTAATCCTAGGCTTATGGTTTATCATGAAGAGTGTGTGAGTTTTGCTTCAAAAGTGATTATGGAAATCAAAAATAATGTGTTTTGAAAGAAGTCTCATGAAAAGACCAGTTTGAAACATGGCGGAACACGTGTTTTCTGAAGCAGAAAGTGATTGAAAGTGAAATATATGCCTATAAATTTGTGAACTTGTGGATGAAATATATATCCTATAATGTGCATAAACTGAAGAAATAGTAATGTACCAGTGTTGAAATAAAAATGACCTTCAAAATACTTATCATGTCCCATAGGAATCTACTTGCATTGATGTGAAACTGGATCAGTTACTGTAGAAATATTAGGATTCATATGCACCATTCACTGAAGTTAGTTTTCAATACTAGGAAAAAAATACGTATATCAGGTGAATGAATATTTCTGAGAAAAATCTTGTGAAAAGTTTTTTATAAATCCACATACATATTCATGAATGAATTTAGGGAGTGTATAATAAGACACATATATTAAATATTTTGAAATATCTGGAGAGAATATATATATATATAAATATATATATATATATATATATATATATATATATATATATATATATATAACCACACACAGATTTTAAAAATTAGCAATATATATGCCAATCAAATTACACCGTGAAATACATATCATCCACAGATCCAAAAATATTCATTTTACTGGATATGGATTTATGTATAACTTTTTTCAACTAGGAAGCTCACCCATAGTTTGAATTTTCAGTTCAAACAGCGTTTAGGAGGAGTGATCTCTTCTCACACTTTGTATCTGCCAAGTTATGTAACTCACAAGAATGTACGTGTGATACCAGGTAGGATTCTAAATGTGCATATAAAAATACATGTGCTGAATAGAATACAGAGAAAGGGAGACAGGAATTCACATATTTGTTAACTATAAAAGCACATGGAAAACTATTTCAACAAAAAATTTACTAGATTTATAACTCCTACCCTATATAATGCAAAAGGCAAGTCCAAGTATACAACGTGCCTCCTTTGAACTGCTTGTATTTCTATTCTGTTTCGGTTATTTTTCTCCATCATATTAGGATTAGTATTCAGAATCTAGTAGGGTATGTGTTAGTGTCAGGGATTCAGTATATCAAATGTAAAATAGAAAAATGAAACCAATGTGTATGCAAATATGTGCTAAACAAAATCTTCCCACTCTCATCCAGAACAATTCCTTGACATTTCCTTCCCCCAAAGTAAGACACAATTAGAGGAGTAGAGTAATAAAATCTGTGAATAATATGCTCAGGAGTTTACAACCTTGGAAGTGGTAGAGGAGTTTTCCTAGTATGGGACAGGATAAAAACTCCATATATATGGAGCTCTGCTGGCCTAAATACTTCTTGAGAAACTGCCTCTGAGTTTGGGCACTTGAAATATATGTTTTTGTCAGGAGCTTTAGCTTCTTTCTAGTGAGACCATCAAAGCTGTGTCTGCATCTATGTGACCTGGAGGACATGATTTCTTATTTTCCAATGAACATGAGGCAGCAGTGCTGAATTCTCTCTTTGTAAGTAAACTGTGGCCACTGGGGGCTAAGGGTATTCCCATGTGGACTGGGAAGCCATTTGGTCATCCTCCACTTTTCGTGGTGTTTCTTGCTGCTGCACTGGGACTTTGGCATTTGCTTCATGAAATAAAAGAAGTTCAACTGGGACACAGTTCTGGAGGCAATTCTTTCATGTGTGGTTGGTCAGGGTCTGCAGGAGAATGCACCAACCAGGCTTCTATCCCACATAGCTTGGCCACATGTCTATAGCAACCTGATTCTGAACATTGCCCGGAAACATCTCCATATAACAAGAAGCCTTTACATGGAAGGGTCTGCTGGCTGCACCATGTCAGTCACAAGCCATTTGGAAGCCAATGGCAGATCCACATGGCCCCACCACAAATTTTTTATCACACATCTGCCTACCACTGCTCTAGGCCCACTACTCAGCAAGTTCCAACATACTGGCATCTCTGTTCTACACCATTTTAATGAAACCCACTCAATCAAGGCACTGTCTTGCATATTTACGATCAGCAACAGGACATCCAAAGTTTCTCCAGTGCCACCTGGTCATGGGAATTTCAAAAATTTCATGGTATTTATCTAGGCATTTTTCAAGGATGACGTTGCAGGCACTGTGGGTTTCAATTCATTCAGGAACCATTAAATGGTGAGGAAGCTCATTTCAATGAATGCTCTGTAGAACTCTCACAGGCAAGGCTTCCCAAAGAGTGGCCAAAATGTCACATGAAGCCAGGCCCATTGAGGTCTACAATGTGACGTCCATGGGTGTTGTGACTCTCAACTATGGCTGCCAAGTCTTTCAGAATTAAATCATGTGATATCCTGGCTGAGATACCCAGGGCTCTGTGGAAAGCCAACCTGGGCCTAGATCTCAGTTTCCAAGGGTGATTCTCATGGGTGGACTCCTAAAATCCCAACAAAATTCATGGCAATACTTCTCTGAATTCAGTCTCTAAGGGGAATCACACCAGAGTTCAAGCCCAGGTGGTCCAGGTCATGTCTTCATTCTGGACACAAATGACCAAATTTAAAACCAAAACCCTCCCATATGGCCCTCATCTTCTTCCATATAGACACTAATCACAACCGCTGGCGGAAGGTTTCCATGAGTGGCGGAGTCCAAGAGAGTGTCCAAAATAACTCCCTTGCCCCTCATTGGCGTAAATTCAGGGTGGTCTGGACACCCTTCATGTGAAACAGGAGTGATCAAATATGCTAGACGTTAATACTTCTATGCTTCTCCAATTTGTGGAAAACTGAGTGTCAGGTATATATTTTTATGTGATTTGCAGTCATGAGAAATCACAAGCACTTCTGCAGGTCTTTGAAGAACCCATTTGACCCAAAGGATCCCTATTCTCACTTGATGGAGTTCAAGAACTTTAAAGAGGAAGGCGACAGACTTCATCCACAAGGACTGCTTTTTGGCCGTTTTGGTTTTGGATGCACACATGGGATCTCTCTTTACATCCACCAGGTGCTGAGAATCTAAGCCACAACCTCACACAGGGCCAAGAGGCTGATTCAGACACATCCCTTTCCAAAGCAATTAAGCAAAGAGCCACAGGTGATGCCCATTCATTTCCATTTGAAAACTGTTTTCTTTAGGCTTCACAAAGGGGTGGCCTGAGGCAAAGACCTTCCTGACATTCAGGGCAACAGAACAATAGGTTAGCAAATGGCCCAAAGCAGTGTTTCTCCACTGAGACTTTCCTGGTCACACTGATATCTGAATTTTCTGAGATGCTCACCATTCCCTTCAGCTATCCAGTACATGGCCATGTCACAGAGCTTAGAGGCGGTACTTATCTTGGTCACAAAATCATGAGCCTATTCTGGAGAGTGGCCAGAATTCAGGAAGAAAACAGGAACTTAGGAAGATAGCAGGTGTTACCCATCCATAAGGCAAGCCGCATTCCTTTCATACATTGGGCAGAAAGAATTCTGGTAAGCTTTCTACTAGCCTGGACACATCCTTTGATGCATTCTCTTTTCTAATGTCTACAACCATGGACACAGTGGGATACACAGACTTAAAAACACTCGCCTTGTCAAATCACTTGTTAGAAATCGTCCACTCCAAACCAAACAAACTGCCTTTCCTACCTATTCTCAAAACATGAGACAAAATCACAAACACACACTCACACCCACAAAGTCACCTCCTTTCCCAAAGTAGGTCTCTGACTATCGGGTGTGACCTCTGACTGGTGGGCCGTACTATGTTCCCATCAAATGGCCTGTTCTGTCTCAGATCTGGTTTCCTTGGCCAACTCTGTGAAGTTGTCAGGAGACAGCGGTGAGCCACTTCCTGCTTACTCAGGAAAGGCCACTCTTCAGAGCTTTCCTGGCATTTGGCCATCCTCACATCAGTAGATACCAAGAAAGACTGACTCTGTCCTTGGTAAATCAAAAGAAGGGAGACCACTGGGACTGGGCCTGGGACTAGATTTGTGTGCCTGGATGCCTGGATCCCAAGTTCAGAGAGTTCCATCACCAAGAATGTGAGGTGAGGTCACTTCCTTCAGGAACTGAATGAGGTCAATGCCTTGGCAAGCACATTGTCCTAACATTTGCTTCCAAAGGTCCCATGAAATGGAGGCTGTCCCTAATTTTTTTGACACTTTCACAAGTTAGAATGGTATATCAAATATTGGTAACCAGGAACAGCTCTCCACAGAGGCCTCGTTTTGTCCTTCTTCTCTACATAAAGAAGAGAGAGGCTGATTCAGACACATCCCTTCATGCTGACCAGGTTGTTTGCAATGAAAGATGACTTTTGCTCTCTCAGTTCCTTCATAGGTGCCTACAACTTCTCTAGGGATCATTTGCGCATAGACCTTTGAGTTTCTCAGCAGTTGGAAGATCCCCTACATTCCTGTATTTTAAGACCAACTCTGTCCTTGCTCTTCTCTAAAGTTAGATTGAAGGAACAGTGTATGGTTAGGGTTAATAACAGGTTTGATTTGGAATAGAAATCATTCTGCTGGATGAATAATGGTATTGGGAATCTGCGATATTTTCAAGAATATATAGGTAAAATATAGGAATCTGAAAACAGAAATCTAGGTAAGATTTGAAGCCCAGAAGGGCATTGGGCCCTTGATTGCGGTATTAAGCATAGGACCTTGTAACTTGGATGATTGATTTTTCAAAGAGAACTTCCAGTCAAAATGGATAGTCAGGAGTATTAGGAAGATAGTCGGTATGTTTATAAAGGAGAGTGAGTATAGGATTTGGACCAAAAGTTCTTTAGCTATAGGGTTTTGGGTATTGAGTGAATGTAAATGTCAGCACATGTGAAGAATTAATCACAATGATGAACTGGGGAAAATATGTAGGAATGCAGATATCAATAGAGACTTTAGGAAATCTGGCAAAGTATAGTCGGTAGTGAAATGTTAATAAAATAGATTCTTGTCACTTCCTGTTTTTCTGTATGCTTAATAAAACACTGTTGAAATCTTGAGAAGTGTTTTCTAAACTTTTTCCCAGAATGTGCTGTCCCCAACAGCCAAACTTCAGAATGTACTCCCTCACCCAGTTGCACGCAAACTGCTCACCCGCCCAGGCCCATCAATAAACTTTCCTCCCTGTCCTCTTCAAGGAAAGTATATAAGCTCTGCTTAAGCTGTTCTCAGGGTTCTCTGCTCTATTCAAATGAGCTCTGAGCCCCAGCATGCTGGACCCCCAATAAACCCTTTGTTTTTGCATGAGAGACTCTTAGTGGTCTCTTCCCCCAATGCTCTTCCGATCTTTATATATGGAGGTTCCACCGAAATCCAGCAGCGGTGAACGAGAGACCCCAATGGGCTACTCTCAGGGTAAGTAAGGCGCTTCTTTCTGGTTTCAGGTTTCAGGTTAGGGCTTGGCAAAATGGCTGTCGATGAAGTGTGTGAGCTCTCTTTGATGGTGGCTGGCAGACGTGTCACAGAGCCACAAGCCAAGTCCCTGGGGGAGGCCACAGAGGACTCGGGAATCGAGGAATAATAGTCCCCTTGACTCAGTGATACTTTGTTTCAGATTCGGTATTGCCAGCCCATCGGGTTTGCCGCCTGCTCAGTCTTGGTCTCAGTGTTGGACGTCCATTGCCTGTCTTTATTGTTTTCTCTTGTCTGTGTCCTGTGTCGTTGCTTTTACTGTTTGTGTATCTTTCATTATGGGACAGATCACTTCAATGCCTCTGTCCCTGACCCTTGATCTATGGACCAAAGTCCGCTTAAGGGCTCAGAATGTTTCTTTTTCAGTAAAACGCTGGACCTGGCAGACTCTGTGTGCCTCAGAATGGCCCACCTTTGGATTCGGAGGGCCCCTAGAAGGATCTTTCTACTTACCACTAATTTAAAAAGACAGAGATATTGTCTTACAGCCAGGGCCACATAGCCATACTGATAAACAGGGATATACCTTAACTTGGCAGGACCTCTGCAAATCTCCTCTTCCGTGGGTGAAGCCTTTCCTTGCTGTGTCCCGTTCCTACTCCTTCCCCCACGATCTCTCAACCCCTCTGCTCCTCCTCCTCCTCCACCCTCTGTTCTCCCTGAGTCACAAGATTTGACTCTACTGGACTCTCCTCCCTTCCTTATCTTCTACCCTTGTCCCACAACCCCCAACACCCTCTAAGTGATTCTCCAGCTGCTGACTCAGCCTCTCCGCAATTGGAGGACGCTAAGCCAGCCCAGGGCCCTCCAGATAACTCCCCTGCGTCACACACAGCCCCTCCTCCCCTGGAGGAAGCTGGACTTGCTAAAGGAACTCGCTGGTGGCAAATGATTGAAAACCCTGGAACTCCCGTGTTGCTTCCCTCCATCCCTAAGGGCCAATGATTGACGATGGCCATGGGGAAAAAAATGGAAGCCTACCAGTATTGGCCTTCTCCTCTTCAGACCTATATAAATGGAAAAATAACAATCCCCTTTTACCGAGGACCCAAACCTGGCTCTCAGGTCTGGTGAAGTCATTGATGTTTTCACACCAACCTACTTGGGATGACTGCCAACAACTCCTAGGCACTCTCTTCATGACAGAGGAACAAAAGAGAATCCTCCTGGAGGCTAGAAAAAAGTATCCTCGACCAAATGCGTGACCGACACAACTTCCCAACATATTCAAAGCCGGCTTTCTCTTGAAACGACCCAACTGGGACCCCAACACCTTTGAAGGTAGGGAGCATCTGTCCACTTATCGCCGGGCTCTAATAGTGGGTATCTTAGTGGCCGCTAGGTGACCAACTAATTTGGCCAAGGTAAGAGAGATTATTTAAGGGCCTGATGAATCTCCTGTATGTTCCTAGAGATAATTATGTACGCATATAAGAGACATACTCCTTTCGATCCTCAGGCAGAGGACCAAAAGGCATCTGTCACAATGGCCTTTATTGGGAAAGCTGCCCTGGATATTAAAAGAAAGTTACAATGCTTAGATGGATTACAAGATATGACTTTGAGGGATTTAGTCAGAAAACCCGAGAAGGTATACTTTAAGAGAGAAACTGAGGAAGAGAAGGGAGCTAAGTGAGGATAAAAGAAACAAAAGACAGACTAAGGCATTGACTAAGGTCCTGGTCACAACAACAAATAGGCCAGAAACTAAGAAACAGAGAGACAGGAAGGGATACCTGGGCACACACTAGAGGCCACCCCTGGCCTCAGATCAATGTGCCTACTCTAAAGAAAAAGGACACTGGGCCAAAGAGTGCCCTAGAAAGAGACAGCCATGCCAGCCAGATATTCTGACTCTGGAGGAATACTAAGAAAGTCCGGGCTCAGATCCTCTCCCTGACCTCAAGGTAACTTTTGAAATGGAGGGGAACACAATAAACTTTGAAGTAGATACAGGGGCAATATACTCAGCCCATAAGGCCCATTGGGCCCTCTACCGAATAAAAGGTCTCTAATTCAAGAGTCTAACAGAAGTAAATATCGGGCTTTGACAACTAAGAGGACCGTGGACCAGGGAAAAGGAAAAATCCATCACTCCTTCCTAGTAATCCCAGAATGCCTGGCCCCATTGATGGGCAGAGTTCTGCTCACCAAGCTCTGGGCCAAAATAACTTTTAACCCTGAAGGCCCCCAAGTGGAATTTTTTAATCCTTCAGTAACTACTCCTATAATCATGGCTCTAACTATGTCAGTAGCAAATGTTCATCAACTCACTCACCTTTGTTCAAAGAAACTGCATTCATTCGTGAAGGATCAAGAACACAGTTTTCCACTAACCTACTCACAGCAAAAGGAAATAACTGAATGGGTAACAAAAGCCTGTCAGGTCCATTAATTGGTTAAAGCTTACACTTCCAAGCTTAATGCAGGAAAGCACCTATGAGGAACCAGACGAGGACAATTCTGGGAAGTGGACTTTACTGAAATTAAGCCAGTAAGGTATGGACTTAAATAACTCCTAGTCTTTGAACATACATTTTCAGGATGTATTGAAGCCTTCCCCACACACACAAAAAAAAGAAATAAAAAAGAAGAAAAAAGAAACATCGCAAATGGTTGTAAAGAAGATCCTGGAAGATATTTATTCTCCCCTTGACGACCAGTAGTCTTAACCCTCATCAGCCCCTTAAGCTGCGATGGCTGATCACAAATCCTACTGGACACGAAGTATGGCCTATCTCGAATACAGCCCCCTTACGAACCTGGTGGCCATCTCTCCACCCAGTCATTTGTCAGCTGGCTATAGGTCTTTCCTATTGGGATATCCCTGATTAACAGGATCCCACTAAAATTCCATTAAATCCCTTCCGTACCGTAGATAATGGAAACAAACATTATAGATGTAGGGACACGTGAGCCAGATGCAGGTTGGCTAGCCTAGATTACTATGTTTGCCCGCCAGACTATCAAAGCCACAAACAGTCACGGCTGTGGGGGGGGAGAGCAGACTTCTATTGTAAGTCATGGGGATGTGAGCATACAGGGACTGTCAGATGGAACCCAAACTCCTCATCAAATTCTGTACACAGCATTGGCCATATTACGAATTAGATAACCAAAACCGATGGCCCCCAGAGGGGTCTCTAGATCCTCAAATTCTGTGTGACCTTTTTAACTTCTGCAAGTGCTCAAAAGGGTGAAAGGAGATTCCGCTATGTGGAGGCCTTCTCTCTCCTTTGCTCACATCCTGAACTATGCTTCTCCAATAGATGCTCACCCTCAGCCTTGTGCTCTAGACTCTCTGCTGTCACTCCCACCTCAGCAACTTGATTTCTCCCCTCCAATATCTAGATCAAAAACCCAAATCTCGACTGGTTCTCAGACCATTGCTCCCTTGCTGAGGTTGCAGGTACTGAGGTACCACTCCATTCACTCACTCCTCTCCTCTCCTGTCAGTGCCCGCACCGGGTCCCACCCAGTCCTCTTACCACCTAATGCAAAGCTCAAACCCGCTGAGAAGAATCCTCAGACCCTAATACAAGATGTAATGAAAATGGCCTTTAATGTTGCTTTGTCATCACTAAAAACAGGTTACTAAGAATTTAAAGTCCCTCACAGGCTTTTTGGAATCTCACTCCCATCTCCCCCTCTGTTCTATCTGTTCTACTGCTCAAGTTTTTGTTGCTATTAAGATCCCAAAGCCCTCTCCCAATATTCTTTTACATCTCTCCTTCCTCATTCTCAGATCCACAGAGCTGCTCTTATTTCTGCCTTCCAAATTGTCCCCCTCTGTACCAGGCCCACAGAAAAGTCTTAACTGACCTTCTCCAGAAGTCTTCACCATGGCTGATTTAGGACTTTCAGCAAAAGAGTCCCTATAAAAGAGTTCACTGTAGATAAACTTCCTATTTTTGTGTTGCCCTGGTCTCCTTGGCAACTGGCTAAAAAATTCAGCACTCCTGATCTAGACACACCCTTACTAGTTTTTCACAAAATATTTGAAAAAAAGTCCTCTGGCCTTGAGCTGGGGCTTCACAGAGATGGCTACATTTCTAAGATAAAGAAGTTACAAACTGGGCTGTATGGAAACAGCTGGAAGGGGGAAAAAAAGAAAGGGAAGACACCCACACCCAGGTGTCCTTGAAAAGTTAACTTGCCCAAACTGAGGAAAAAAGAGAAACAGAAACTGCTTTTTGTGAACTTCTGCAGACTGTGAACTTCTGAGCCCCTTCCCTTACGTGTTGGGTACAAAATTCTGAAACTACGTAACTTGGGTTTCAGGGGATTAATTGATTACAACAGAAGCAATGCCCTCTGAATCTGGTTGAAACCAAAAAAGACTGTTTCCGTGTCTTTGGTGCTATCTTAGGTGCCTTGCCTTGTCCGTCCCTACAACAGTATAATTCTATATACTTAAACATTGTTTATGTTTTCATGAAATGGTCAACAGATGTGATTAATTGTGAAATGGAGCAGATGTTTCCCAGAGTGCTCTATCATGACGCAGGTTCATCTGAAGATCAAAGAGGGGGACATACAACCCGGTTCCGCTGGGAACATATGTCCCTCACCTTAGCCATTCTATTACGAATAGGAGTTGCTGCAGGGTTGGGCACAAGAACCACTGCTCTGGTCCATGGGACACAACAAGTGACCCAATTAGAAGAAGCAATAGATCAAAACTTAAAGATTTTAGAAACCTCCATCACAGCTTTGCAGGAATCTTTAACCTCTCTCTCTGAAGTTGTTTTACAGAAAAGGCGAGGGTTGGACCTCCTTTTCATGACAGAAGGGGGCCTTTGTGCTTCATTGAGGGAAGAATGTTGTTTTTATGTCGACAATACTGGAGTTGTAAAAAAATCTATGAGTAAATTAAAAAGATGCCTTGAAGAGCAACAACGAGAGAGAGAGGCACAAAAACGGTAGTTTGAGTCTTTTTTTACACAGTCCCCCTGGTTAATTACGTTTTTATCAACCCTGGCTGGTCCAATAATAATCCTCATAGTATTACTAACTATAAAACCCTGTTTCCTCAATCATGTAATTTCTTTTCTCCAAGCTCAAATTGGACAAATTAAAATTATGGTAATACCCCACTAGCAGACATAGAATGTGACACCCCACAATGATCACTTTTATGATTAAAAGTAGCCAGAAAAAGAAGTGGGGAATGAAAGGTTAATAAAATATGTACTTGTCACTTCCTGTTTTTCTGTACGCTTAACAAAACACTGTTGAAATCTTGAGAACTCTTTGCTAATCTTGTTGCCAGAATGTGCTGTCCCCAATTGCCAAACTGCAGAATCTACTCCCTCACCCGGTTGAATAGAAACCTGAACTGTACTTGGATCATTGAATGTAGAAGAGAACATCCATTCAAAAAGTTATAGTCAGTTGGATTAGAAAGATAGTCGGTAAGTTTAGGAAGAAAAGTGAGTATAGGATTTGGAACAAAAGTTCTTTAGCAATAGGGTTTTGGTTAGAGAGTCAATGTAAATGTCAACACAAGTGAAGAGTCAGTCACAATGATGCACAGGGCAAAATATGTAGGAAAGCAGATATCAATAGAGACATTAGGAAATCAGGAAAAGAATAAAGTGAGTGATGGGATTAGATATTTTCAACAGGGTTGAGGATGAATATGTGAGCTTAGGATAAAACAAATATGAAGTCAACAATAGGATTGACATTTGATAGCATTAGCGTAGCCCAAGACAGTGTCCAAAATAAGCTCTGTTGCCCCTCATTTGCCTAAATTCCCAGTGGCCTGTACACCCTTCCTGTGTACCAGGAGTGATCAAATAGGCCTGCCCTTAATACTGCTCTGCTTCTCCAATTTGAGTCCTACTGAGTGTCGGGTACAGATTCTTTATGTGAATTGGAAAGATGAGAAAACTCAAGCACCTATTGGATAGCCTCTGAATAGATTTGAAGAACTCATTTGACCCAAAAGATCCCTATTCTCACTTGATGGAATTCAGGAACCTTACAGAGGAAGGCAAAATACTTCATCAACAATGACTGCTCTTTTTGCCATTTTGGATTTTATGCACCCATGGGATCTTTCTTTAGATCCATCAGGTGCTGAGAATCTAAGTCAAAGAATCACACTGGGCCAAGAGGCTGATTCACACACATCTCTTTCCAAATCAATTAAGGAAAGAGCCAAAGGTAAAGCATATTCATTTCCATTTGAAAAATCTTTCCTTCAGGATTCACAAAGGGTTGGCCTGAGACAAAGACCTTCCTGACTCTCAGGGCAACAGAACAATAGGTAAGCAAATGGCCCAAAGCAGGGATTCTCCACTGAGACTTTACTGGTCACACTGATATCTGAGTTTTCTGAGATGCTCGACATTCCATTCATCTATCCAGTACATGGCCATGTCACAGAGCTTGGAGGTAGTACATATCTTGGACACAAAACCATGAGCCTATTCTGGAGATTGGCCATAATTCAGGAAGAAAACAGCAACTTAGGAAGGTAGCAGGTATCGCCCATCAATAAGGCAAGCCACAGTCAATTCATAAATTGTGCTGGATGAATGCTGGGAAGCTTTCTATGAGACAGGACACATCCATTGATGCATTCTCTTTTCTAATGTCTACAAGCACGGACACAGTGGGATACACAGACATAGAAACACTTGCATTGTCAAACGACTTACTAGAAACAGTTCACTCCAAACCAAACAAACTGCCTTTTCTACCTATTCTCAGAACATGAGACAAAACCACAAACCCACACCCGCAATGGCACCTCCTTCCCCCAAATAGGTCTGTGACTCTCCGGAGTGTGCTCTGACTGATGGGCCATACTATGATGCTCCGAAATGGCCTGACCTGTCTCAGATCTGATCTTCTTGGCCAACAATGTGAAGTTGTTAGAAGCCAGGAGTGAGCCACTATCTGCTTTCTCAGGAAGAGCCCCTCTTCCGAGCTTTCCTGGCATTTGGCCATCCTCACATCAGTAGGTATCAAGAAATACTGACTCTGTCCTTTGTAAATCCAAAAAAGTGAGACCACTGGGACTAGGACTGGGACTGGCTCTGGGTGCCTGGCTTTCTGTATACCAAGTTCAGAGAGTTCCATCACCAAGGAAGTGAGATGAGATCACTTCCTTCAGGAACTGAATGAGATCACTGCCTTGGCAACCACTTTGTCATAACAATTGCTCCCAACGGTCCCATGAGATGAGGGCTGCCCCTACTTCCTGTGACACTTTCACAAGTTAAAATGGTATATCACCCGTAGGCAAAAGGGAACAGCTCTCCACACAGGCCGGGTTTGGTACATCTTCTCTACATTAAGAAGAGATAGGCTCATTCTGACGCAACCCTTAATCCTGACCAGGTTGTTTGCCATGGAAGATGATTTTTGCTCTCTCAGGTCTTACATAGCTGCCTACATCTTCTCCAGAGATCATTTCTGCATGGAGCTTTGAGGTTCTCAACAGATGGAAGATCCACTGCATTCCTGTATTGTAAGACCAACACTGTCCCTGCTCTTCAGTAAACATAGATGTGAATTGGAGTCATGAGAAAACCCACGAACCTATGGGATAGCCTCTGCAGGGCTTTAAAGAATTCACTTGACCCAAATGATCCCTATTCTCACTTAATGGAGGTCAGGAACCTTACAGACGAAGGCGAGAGACTCTATCCACCATGACAGTTCTTTTGTCCATTTTGGTTTTGGATGCACACATGGGATTTTTCTTTAGACCCATCATGTACTGTGAATCTAAGCCACAGCCTCACATAGGGCCAAGAGGCTGATTCAGACACATCCATTTCCAAAGCAATTAACCGAAGAGGCACAGGTAATGACCATTCAATTCCATTTGAAAACTATTTTCTTCAGGCTTCACAAAGTGTGGCCTAAGGCAAAGACCTTCCTGACATTCAGGGCAACAGAATAGGTAAGCAAAAGGCCCAAAGCAGGGTTTCTCCACTGAGACTTTCTTGGGCATACTGATATCTGAGTTTTCTGAGATACTCACCATTCCCATCAGCTATCCAGTACATGGCCATGTCACAGAGATGGAGGTGGTACATATCTTGGACACAAAATCATGAGCGTATTCTGGAGAGTGTCCAGAATTCAGGAAGAAAACAGGAATTTAGAAAGATGGCAGGAATTGCCCATCCATACGGCAAGCTGCAGTCCATTCATAAATTGCACAGGATGAATGCTTTGAAGCTTTCTCATAGACAGGGCACATCCATTGATGCATTCTCTTTTCTACTGTCTACAATCACGGACACAGTATGATATATAGACACAGAAACACTCACGTTGTCAAAGGACTTACTAGAAACAGTTCACTCCAAAACAAACAAACCAGCTTTCCTAACTATTCTCAGAACATGAGACAAAACCACAAACTCACACTCACACCCAAAATGGTACCTCTTTCCCCAAAGTAGGTCTGTGTCTATCCGGAGTGTCCTCTGACTTGTGGGCCATACTATGTTCCCCAAAAATGGCGTGTCCTGTCTTCAATCTGGTCTCTTTAGCCAACTCTGTGAAGTTGTCAGGAGCCCGTGGTGAGAAACTACCTGCTTTCTCTGGAAAGGCCAGTCTTCATAGTTTCCAGGCATTTGACTGTCCTCACATCAGTAGGTACCAAGAAAGAGTGACTCTGTCTTGTTAAATCCAAACAAGTGAGCCCACTGGGACATGGAGTGGGTTTGACTCTGTGTGCCTGGTTTCCTGGATCCCAAGATCACAGACTTTCATCACCAATAATGTAAGGTGAGGTCACTTCCTTCAAGAACTGAATGAAGTCACTGCCTTGGAAACCACTTTGTTTTAACAGTTGCTTCCGAGGTTCTCAAAATATGGAGTCTGCCTCTACTTGCTGTGACTCATTCATAAGTTAGAATGGTATATCAACCATAGGCACCGGGGAACAGCTCTCCACACAGGCATGGTTTGGTCCATCTTCTCTACATTAGGAAGAGAGAGGCTAATTCAGACACATCCCTTCAACCTGACCAGGTTGTTTGCCATGGAAGATGACTTTTGCTCTCTCAAATCCTTCATACCTGCCTACACCTTCTCCAGGGATTATTTCTGGAGGGACTTTTGAGGTTCTCAGCTGGTGGATGATACCCTACCTTCCTGGATTTTAAGACCAACTCTGTCCCTGCTCTTCTGTAAAGTGAGATTGAGGGAACAGTGTATGGTTAGTGTTAATAGCATGTTCGATTTGGGTTAGGAGTCATTCTGCTGGATGAATTATGGTATTGGGAACCTGTGATATTTATAACAATATAAATGTGAAATATATGTATGAGAACAGAGATCTAGGAAAGATTTGAAGCCCAGAAAGGCATTGGGCCCTTGATTGGTATACTTAGATTGAATCATGTTCTGCACCGAGGTCTCAGATAAATCGATATACAATGGCATAGGACCCTATACCTCGGATGATTGAAAGTAGAAGAGAACATCCAGTCAAAAGGGATAGTCTGTAGGATTAGGAAGATAGTAAGTAGGTTTAGGAAGAAGAGTGAGTCTCGGAGTTGGACCAAAATTCTTTAGCAATTGGTTTTCAGTTAGAGGGTGAATGTAAATGTCAGTACATGTGAAGAGACAGTCACAATGATGAACTGGGAAAAATATGTAGGAAAGCAGATATCAATAGGGGCATTAGGAAATCAGGAAACGTATAAAGTGAGTGATAGGATTAGATATTTTCAAAAGGCTTTAGGTTAAATATATAATCTTAGGAAGAAACAAATATGTAGTAACCAATAGGATTGACATTTGAGAGCAGTAGGCACCCTGGACATAGATGCTTTTAGTAATCCATGGTCACTTCCCATTTAGGCTTTGGTACAATCATATGTGTGACCTTTGCATTTTGTGTACAGAATACTACTGTGGTAAAATGTATATGTAGATCAGGTGACATGAGTATTTCTTGCACTATAAAGGGGAGTAATATTCTGGAAACTTATAAATTAGTACTGGGGATAAAAATAGGTGTACCTTGTGTTGATGATTATTGAGATGATGCATGAATAGACCATATTGTGAATAAAGTATGTAACTGGATCCAACATTAAATAATGGTTTGAGTTTGCATCTGAAAATATATTGGAAATCTTATATTGATATATATACCATCATTCCAACGAGTTATATATGCAATGGTATTATTAGGGTTACGGTTTATCGTGAAGAGTGAGTTTTGCTTCAAAAATGATTATGGAATCGAAAATAATGTGTTTAGAAAGAAGTCTAGTGAAAAGACCAGTAAAGAAACATGGAGGAATACATGTGTTCTGAAGTAGTAAGTAATTGAAAGTGAACCAAATGCCAAAAAAGTTTGTGAAGTTGTGGATGAAAAAATACATCCTATGATGTCCATTAACTGAAGAAATAGTAATGTACCAGTGTTGAGTAAAAATGAACTTCAAATTACACATCATGTCCCATAGCAATCTACTTGCATTAATGTTAAACTGGGTCAGTTACTGTAGAAATATTAGGATTTTTAAGCACCATCCACTGAACTTAGTTTTCAGTAGTAGGAAACCAAAATATATTTCAGGTGTATGAATATTACTGAGAATAATCTTGTGAAAATTTGAATTTAAATGAACATAAATGAATATGAATGAATTTAGGGAGTGTATAATAAGACACATATTTTTCATATTTTTTTAAAATCTGGAGAATATACACACACACACACACACACACGCACACACACACACACACACACGCACACACACACACATTAATATTTAGCAATATATATGCCAATCGATATTCATCATGAAATATAATTCATTCACAAATCCAAAAATATTCATTTTACTGAACATGGATTTATGTATAGTGTTTTTCACTAGGAAGCTCACCCATAGGTGGAATTTTCAGTTCCATCATTATTTAGGGAAAGTCATCTCTTCTCACAATTTTTATATTCCAAACCAGTGATCTTTCAAGAATGTACGTGTGATACCAGGTAGGATATTGTATATGCATAAAAAAATTACATGTGCTGAATAGGATACAGAGAAAGGGAGACAGGAATTTACATATGTGATAACTTTAAAAAATCATGGAGAAATATTAAAATGAAAAGTTTACTAAATTTAAAACACATACTCTTGATAAAGAGGAAGACAAATACAAATATACACCATGCTTCCTATGAAAGGACTGTACTTCTATTCAGTTAGGTTTTTTTTTTTCTCCATGATATTAGGATTAGTAGTCAGAGTCTAGTAGGGTATGGGTTAGTGTCAGGGATTCAGTATTTCAAATGGAAAATAGGAAAATGAATCTAATGTGTATGCAAACATGTGATACACAAAAATCATCCCTCTCTTATCCAGAACAATGCCTTGACATAACCATCGCTAAAAGTAAGACACAATTAGAGGAGAGGAGTTAGAAAACCTGTGAATACATATGTGGAATAAAAAATGCTCAGGAGTTCACAACACTGGAGGTGGTAAAAGAGTTTACAAAAGTATGGGAGAGGGTAAACACTCCAGAAACATGGAGCTGTGGTGACCTAAAGACTTATTGAGAAACTTCCTCTGAGGTTAGGCACAAGAAATGTATGTATGGCAATATGTAAATCAATGGTTCTGCAACTGATGTGATTCTGCAATCTGTATATGGAATAAAAATGGGAGCTCATATCCCACTTGAATCAAAGTGTGAAATATGATATATCAAGAAGTATGTACTGTTTTGAACAACCTACAATGAAAATTAATTAAAAAAAGAAAAAGAAATATATGTAATTGTCAGGAGATTTAGCTTCGTTTATAGTGACACCAAAAATCTGGGTCTGCATCTATGTAACCTGGAGGACATGGTTGTTTATTTTTTAATGAACATGAGGCAGCAGGTCTGAATTCTCCCTTTGTAGGTAAACTGTTGCCACTGGGAGCTAAGTGTCTTCCCGTGTGGTCTGTGAAGCCATTTGGTCATCCTCCACTTTTCAGGGTGTTTCTTACTGCTGCACTGGGAATTTGGTATTTGCTTCACGAAATACAATATGTTCAACTGGGACACAATGCTGGAGGGAGTTCTGTCATGTGTGGTTGGTCAGGGTCGGAAAGAGAATGTACGAACCAGGCTTCTATCCCACATAGCTTTCCCCTTGACTATAGCAACTTGATTCTGAACATTGCCCTGAAACCTCTACATATAACAAGATGCCTTTACATATAAAGGTCTGCTGCCTGCACCATGTCAGTCGCAAGTTTTGGAAGCCAATGGAAGATCCAGGTGGTCCTACCAAAAATATTTATTTACACACCTACAGTCCACTGCTCTACACCCACTACCCAGCAGGCTCCAACTTACTGGCATTTCTGTTCTACACCATTTTCACGAAACTCAGTCAATCAAGGCACTGTTTGTTATACTCATGATCAGCAGCAGGATATCTAAAGGTTATCCAGTGCCACCTGGTCATGGGGATTTCAAAAATTTCATGGTATTAATCTAGTCATTTTTCAAGGATGAAGTTGGAGGCACTGTGTGTTTTATTTAATTCAGGAACCATTAAATGGTGAGGAAGCTCATTTCAATGAAAGCTCTGGAGAACACTCACAGGCAAGCCTTCCCAAAGAGTGGCCAAAAGGACACATGAATCCAGGCCCATTGAGGTATACAATGTGAGGTCCATGTGTGTTTGGACTCTCAACTATGGCTACCAAGTCTTTAAGAATTAAATCATGTGATATCCTTGCTCAGAATCCCTGAGCTCTGTGGAAAGCCATCCTGGGCCTAGATCTCAGTTTCCAAAACCGATTCTCATGCGTGGTCTCCTAAAATCCCAACACTATTCATGGCAATACTTCTCTGAGGTCAGTTCCAGAACTCAGTCTCTAAGGGGAATCACACCAGAGTTCAAGCCCTGGTGGACCCAGTCATCTCTTCCAACTACCACACAAATTACCACAATTAAAACAAGAACCCTCCCATATGGCCCTCATCTTCTTTCATATAGACACTCATCATAATCTGGCTGGAGGTTTCCATGAGGGGCGCAGACCAAGACAGTGTCCCAAATAAGCTCCTTTGCCCCTCATTTGCCTAAAGTCAAGGTGGCCTGGACACCCATCCTGTGAACCAAAAGTGATCAAATAGGCCTGCCATTAATACTGCTCCAATTTGAGGACTACTGTCTGTGGGGTTTAGATTCTTTATGTGAATTTTAGTCATAAGAAAACCCAAGCACAATGGGCTAGCCTCTGCAGGTTTTGTAGAACTCTTTTGACCCAAAGGATTCCATTCTCACTTGATGGAGGTCAGGAACCTTACAGAGGAAGTCGAGAGACTTCATCCCAATAATTGTTCTTTTGGCGAATTTTCTTTTGGATGCACACATGGTAACTTTCTTTAGATCCATCAGGTGCTGAGAATCTAAGCCACAGCCACACACAGGGCCAAGGGCCTGATTCAGACACATCCCTTTCCAAAGCAATTAAGGAAAGTGCCACAGGTATGCCCATTCATTTTCATTTGAAAACTGTTTTCTTCAGGCTTCACAAAGGGGTGGCCTGAGGCAAAGACCTTCCTGACATTCAGGGCAACAGAACAATAGGTAAGCAAAAGGCCCAAAGCAGGATTTCTCCTCTGAGACTTTCCTGGTCACACTGATATCTGAGTTTTCTGAGATGCTCGCCATCACCTACACCTATCCAGTACATGGCCATGTCACAGAGCTTGGAGGTGGTTCATATCTTGGACACAAAACCATGGGCCTATTCTTGAGATTGGCCGGAATTCAGGACGAAAATAGAAACTTAGGAAGGTAGCAGGTGTTGCTCATCGATAAGGCAAGCTACAGTCCATTCAAAAACGGGGCAATATGAATGCTGAGAAGCTTTCTACTAGACACGACATATCCATTGATGAATTCTCTTTTCTAATGTCTACAACCACGGAAACAGTGGAATACACAGACATAGAAACACTCGCCCTGTGAAAAGACTTACTAGAAACAGTCCACTTCAAATGAAACAAACCGACTGTCCTACCTATTCTCAGAAAATGAGACAAAACCACAAACCCACAACCACACCCACAAAGGCACCTCCTTCCCCTAAGTAGGTCTGTGAATATCCAGAGTGTCCTCTGACTTGTGGGCCATAATATGTTCCCCCAAAATGGCCTTTCCTGTCTCAGATCTTGTCTCCTTGGCCAACTCTGTGAACTTCTTAGGAGCCAACGGTGAGCAACTACCTGCTTTCTCATGAAAAGCCCTGCATCCGAGCTTTCCTGGCATTTGGCCTTCGTCACATCTGTAGGTACCAAAAAATACTGACCCTGTCCTTGGTAAATCCAAACAAGTGAGACCACTGGGACTGGGACTTGGATTGGCTCTGTGTGCCTGGCTTCCTGGATCCCACGTTCAGAGAGTTCCATCACCAAGAAAGTGAGGTGAGGTCACTTCCTTCCTGAACTGAATGAGGGCACTGTCTTGGCAGCCACTTTGTCCTAACTGTTGCTTCCAAGGGTCCCAAGAGATTGAGGCTGCCCCTACTTCCTGTGACATTTTCACAAGTTAGAATGGTATATCAACCAAAGGCACCCAGGAATAGATCTCCACACAGGCCTGGTTTGGTCCATGATCTCTACATTAAAAAAATCTGATTCAGACACAACCTTTTATCCTGACCGGGTTGTTTGCCATGGAAGATGACTTTTGGTCTCTCAGGTCCTTTATTGCTTCCTACATCTTCTCCAGGGATCATTTCTGCATGGACCTTTGAGGTTCTCAGCAGGTGGAAGTTTTTCTACATTTCTGTATTGTAATATCAACTCCTTCCCTGCTCTTCTGTAAAGTTAGATTGAGGGAACAGTGTCCGGTTATGGTTAAAAACATGATCGATTTGGGTTAGAAATCATTTTGCTGGATGAATGATCGTATTGAGAACTTGCTATGTGTAGAAGAATATATAGGTGAAATATATGTATGAAAAAAGAAATCTAAGTCTGATTTGAAGCCCAGAAGGGCATTGGGCCCTTGATAGGGATACGTGGTGTTGAATTACGTTCTGCAGAGTTGTCTCAGATAAATCGATATACAATGGCATAGCACCTTGTACGTTGCATGAATTAATGTAGAAGGAACATCAAGTCAAAAAGGCATAGTCGGTAGTGAAAGGTTAATAAAATTAATAAAATAGGTACTTGTCACTTCCTGTTTTTCTGTATGCTTAACAAAACACTTTTGAAATCTTGAGAAATGTTTGCTAATCTTGTTCTAGAATGTACTGTTCCCAACAGCCGAACTGCAGAATGTACTCCCTCACTCGGTGTCATGCAAACCGCCCACTCGCCCTTACCCATCACTAAACTTCCCTCTCTTCCCTCTCCAAGGAAAGTATATAAGCTCTGCTTAAGCTCTTCTCAGAGGTCTCTGCTCTATTTAATTTAGCTCTGAGCTCCAGCATGCTGGACCACAAATAAACCCTTAGCTGTTGCATGAGACAGTCTCTTGATAGTATCTTCCTCTGACACTCGCCTGACCTTTACATATTGAGGTTCCACCGAGTTCCAGCAGTGGCGGAGGAGAGATCCCAACGGGCTCCTCTTGGAGCAAGTAAGGCGCCTCTTTCCGGTTTCAGGTTTCTTGTTAGGGCTTCGCAAAATTGCTGGCGATGAAGAGCCTGGGCTCTCTCCGACGGTGGCTGAGAGACGTGTCACAGAGACAAAGGGCACCTCTCTGGAGGACCCCGCAGAGAACTCGGGAAATCAAGGAACAATAGTCTTCTTGACTCAGTGATATTTTCTTTTAGATTCGTTGTTGCCATACCATTGGGTTTTGCCGGATACTCATTCCTGGTCTCAGTGTTGGACGTTCATTGCCTGTCTTTATGGTCTTGTCTTATCTGTGTTGTGTGTCCTTGCTTTTACTGTTTGTGGAACTTTCATTATGGAACAGAGCACGTCAATGCCTCTGTCCCTGACCCTTGATCACTGGACCAAAGTCCGCTTAAGGGCTCAGAATCTTTCTTTTTTTAGTAAAACGCTGGACCTGGCAGAATCTCTGTGCCTCAGAATGGCCCTTCTTTGGAGTCGTAGGGCCCTTGAAGGATCTTTCTACTTCCCACTAATTTAAAAAGTCAGAGGTATTGTCTTTCAGCCAGCGCCACATAGCCATCCGGATCAACAGCCATATATCTTAACTTGGCAGGACCTCTGCAAATCTCCTCCTCCATGGGTGAAGCCTTTCCTTGCCCCTACCTCTGCTCCTACTCCTTCCCCCATGATCTCTCAAACCCTCTCAACCTCCTCCTCCTCCACCCTCTGTTCTCCCT
The DNA here is from genome assembly GCF_048772815.1 of Callospermophilus lateralis. NCBI lineage: Eukaryota > Metazoa > Chordata > Mammalia > Rodentia > Sciuridae > Callospermophilus > Callospermophilus lateralis. The sequence goes on along the minus strand of NW_027515042.1, from coordinate 82,362 downwards.
GAGTCACAGATTTGACTCTACTGGACTCTTCTCCCCCTCCTTATCCCCTGCCCTCGTCCCCTAACACACAACACACTCTAAGTGATTCCGCTGCTGCTGACTAAGCCTCTCTACCATTGGAGGAAGCTAAGCCGGTAATAGGATCTGACAATGGACCGATGTTCATGGCCCAGGTAAGTCAGGGGTTAGCCAGGAACCTGGGGATTAATTGGAAGTTAAATTGTGCTTATAGACCACAGAGTTCAAGACAAGTAGAAAGAATGAATAGAACCATTAAAGAGACCTTAACGAAATTAAGCTTAGAGACCAGCATAGGATTGGACTATGCTCCTGCCTTATGCAATGTTTCATGCAAGAAAAAATCCCTTTGTTTCTTTGAGTAACCTTACCACGTGTGAAATTCTTTATGGTGGCCCATCTCCAGTAGGGGACCTAAGCCCAACTGTAAGACCTAAAGATCCTTTCCACACCCCCTTGCTTGACAGACTTAAATATCTTGAAAGAACTCAGTAATACCTGTGAAAACAGCTGGCCACTGCCTACCCAACTGGGAACCAGGGGATTCCACATCCATATCAAGTAAGAGATTTCATCTATGTAAGATGATATCAGGTGTCATCCCTGGTACCCCGCTGAAAAGGACCATACCAGGTGCTATTATAACACCTACAGTGGTAAACGTAAACAGAATCACTTCCAGGATCCATGCCTCTCATCTCAAGCCTGCTCCCTGTACAGAATCTTTCTGGAAACTGAAAAAGACTGGTAACAGTTTCAAATTGTGTATTCGCAATGTGAATAAGGTTATATACTCTCCCCTTGGCTACAAGTAGTCCTAACCCTCATCAGCCCATTAAGCAGTGATGGCTGATCACAAATCCTACTGGAAAAGAAGTATGGTCTATCTCGCATACAGCCCCCTTAGGGACCTGGTGGCCATCTCTCCACCCAGACATTTGTTAGCTGGCTATAGGTATTTCCTATTGTGATATCACTGATGAAGAGGATCCCACTAAAATACCATTAAATCCCTTCTGTACCATAGATAATATAAACAAACATTATGGATGTAGGGACACGCAAGCCAGATGCAGGTTGGCTAGTCTAGATTACTAAGTTTGCCTGGCAGACTATCAAAGCCACAAAGAGTAACGGCTGTGTGGGGGAAAAGCCGACTTTTTCTGTATGTCATGGGAATGTGTGCATACAGGGGCTGCCTGATGGAACCCCAATTCTTCATCAAATTCAGTACACAGCATTGGCCACATTACCAATTAGACAACCAAAAACTATGGCACCCAGAGGGGTCTCTAGATCCTCAAATTTTGCATGACCTTTTTGACTTCTGCAAGTGCTCAAAAGAGTGAAAGGAAATTCCCCTATGTGGAAGCCTATTCCCTCCTTCACTCACATCCTGAACTATGCTTCTCCAATAGATCATTATCCTCAGCCTTCTGCTCCAGACCCTCTGCTGTCACTCCCATCTCAGCAACTTGATTTCTCCCCTCCAATAACTAGATCAGAAACCCAAAGCTCCACCAGTTCTCTGACCATAGCCCCCTTGCTGAGGTAGCAGGTACATAGGTACCGCTCCACCGACTCATTCCTCTCATCTCCTGTCAGTGCCCTCACCGGGTCCCACCAGGTCCTCTTACCAGCTAACCCAATGCTCAAACGAGCTGAGGAGAGCCCTGAGACCCTTATCCAAGATGTAATATAATTGGCCTTTAAAGTTGCTTTGTCATCACTGAAAACAGGTTACTAAAATTTAAAGTCCCTCACAGGATTTTGGGATCCTCACTCCCGTCTTTCACTCTGCTCTACCTGATCTACTGCTCAAGTTTGCTGCTAGGAAATTCCAAATACCCTTTCGCATTATTCTTTTACATCTCTCTTTTCCCTCATTCTCAGATCCTCGGAGGTGCTCTCAGCCCCAACTTCCCCATCTTTCCCCCTCTGTACCAGGTCCACAGAAAAGTCTTAAATGACCTTCTTCAGAAGTCTTCACCATGGCTGAGTTTTGAAATTTCAGCCAAAGAGTCCCAATAAAGACTTTAATGTAGATAAACATTCTCTTTTGTATTGCCCTGTTCTACTTGGCCACTGGCTAAAAATCTCAGTACTTCTAAGCTAGACAACCTCTAACTAGTTTTTCACAAAATATGTGAACAAGTCCTCTGGCCTTCAGCTGGGGCTTCACAGAGATGGCTACATTTCTAAGATAAAGAAATTACCAACCGGGCTCCATGGTAACAGCTGGCAGGGGGAAAATAAGAAAGGGAAGAAAAAGCTCTCCTCCTCCCAGGTGTCCTTGAAAAGTTAACTTGCCCAGAATAGAAGGAAAAACAGAAACAAATACTGCTTTTTTAAACTTCTGAAGACTGTGAACTTCTGAGCCCCATGCCTTATATGTTGGGTACAAATTTGGGAAACTACCTAAACTTGAGTTTCAGGGGATTAATTGATTACAATAGAAGCAATGCCCTCTGAAACCGGTTGCAACCAAATAGGACTGTTTCCCTCTCTTGAGTGCTATCTTAGGTGCCTTGCTTTGTCAGTGCCTACAACAGCATAATTCTATATACTTAAACATCGTTTATGTTTTCATGAAATGATCAAGATATGTGATAATTTGTGTAATGGTGCAGATGTTTCCCAGAGTGCTCTATCATGACGCAGGTTCATTTGAGGATCAAATAGGGGAGGCATACAACCGGTTCCACTGGGAACATATATCCCTCACTTTAGCCATCCTATTAGGAATAGGAGTTGCTGCACGGGTGGGCAGAGGAACCAGTGGCATTGTCCATGGGACACAAAAGATGACCCAATTAGAAGCAGCAATAGAGCAAAAGTAAGATATTATAAACCTCCTTCAGGGCTTTGCATGAAATTTTAACCTCTCTCTCTAAAGTGGTTTTACAGAACAGTTGAGGGTTGGACCTCCTCTTCATTAGAGAAGGGGGCCTTTGTGCTGCATTGAGGGAAGAATGTTGTTTTTATGCTGACTATACTGGAGTTGTAATAAAATCTATGAGTAAATTTAAAAGACACCTTGAAGAGCATCAACAAGTGAGAGAGGCCCAAAAAGGGTGGCTTGAGTCTTGGTTCACACAGTCCCCCTGGTTAACTACGTTTTTATCAACCCTGGCCGGTCCAATAATAATCCTCATATTATTGCTAACTATAAAACCCTGTTTGCTCAACCGTGTAATGTCTTTTCTCCAGGCTCAAATTGGAGGAGTTAAACTTATGGTAATACCCCACTAGCAGACATTGAATGTGACACCCTCCAATGATCATTTTTATGATTAAAATTAGCCAGAAGAAGAAGTGGGGAATGAAATATTAATAAAATAGGTACTTGTCACATCTTGTTTTTCTGTATGCTTAACAGAACACTGTTGAAATCTTGAGAAATGTTTGCAAATCTTGTTCCCAGAATGTTCTATCCCCAGCTGCCAAATTGCAGAATGTACTCCCTCTCCCAGTTGCATGCAAACCGCCCACTCGCCCTGACCCATCAATACAATTCCCTCCCTTCCCTCTCCAGGGAAAGTATATAAGCTCTACTTCAGCTATTCTCAGGGCTATCTGCTCTATTCAGGTGAGCTCTGAACCCCAGCCTGCTGGACACCCAATAAACCGTTTGATGTTGCATGAGATAGTCTGTTGGTAGTCTCCTCCTCTGAAGCTCGCACCACATTTACTTGGATGATTAAATGTAGAAGAGAACATCCAGTCAAAAAGGGATAGTCTGTAGCATTACGAAGATAGTCAATAAGTTTAGGAAGAAGGGTGAGTATAAGATTTGGAACAAAAGTTTCTTAGCAATAGGATTTCGATTAGAGAGTGAATGTAAATGTCAGCACAGGTGAAGAGTCAGTCACAATGATGAACTGGGGAAAATATGTAGGAAAGCATATATCAATATAGACATTACAAAATCAGGCAGAGTATAAAGTGAGTGATAGGATTAGACATTTTGAACAGGGTTGAGTTTAAATATATAATCTTAGGAAGAAACAAATATGTAGTCACAAATAGGATTGACATTTGAGAGCACTGGGCAAATTTCAGGTGGATGAATATTTCTGAGAATAATCTTGTGAATAGTTGATTATAAATCCACATACATGAACATGAATGAATTTAGGGAGTGAATATAAGACACATATATTTCATATTTTGAAAAATCTGGAGAGTGTATATATATATATATATATATATATATATATATATATATATATACATATACATGTACATATATATACATATACATAAAACACACACACAGACAAAAAAGTAGCAATATATATGTCAATCAAAATTCATTATAAAATATATACCATCCACAGATCTAAAAATATTCATTTTACTGAACATGGATTTATGTATAATGCTGTTCAACTAGCAAGCTCACCCATAGGTTGAATATTCAGTTCCAACAGGGTTTAGTAGGAGTGATCTCTTCTAACAATTTGTATCTGCCAAGTCAGCCACCTCACAAGAATGTACGTGTGGTACCAGATAGGAATTTATATGTGCATATAAGAATACAGAGAAAGGGAGACAGGAATTCACATATTTGTTAACCTTAAAAATACTAGGACAACTATTTCAACAAACAATTGACTAGATTTATAACTCCAACTCTGTATCATGCAAAAGGCAAGTCCATCTATACACCATGCCTACTCTGAACTGCTTGTATTTCTATTCTTTATGGGTTATTTTTCTCCATCATATTAGGATTAGTAGTCAGAGTCTGGTAGGGTATGGGTTAGAGTCAGGTATTCAGTATTTTGAATTGAAAATAGGACACTGAATCCAATGTGTATGCAAATATATGCTACGGAAAAATCTTCCCACTCTCCTCCAGAACAATGCCTTGACATTACCTTCACCCCAAGTAAGACACAATTAGAGGAGAAGAGTTAGAAAATCTGTGAATACATATCTAGAATGGAAAATGCTCCAGATTTCACATCTTTGGAGGTGGTAGAGGAGTTTCCAAAAGTAAGAGACAGGGTAAACACTCCACAAACATGGAGCTCTACTGGCCAAAAGACTTTTTGAGAATCTGCCTCTGAGGTTGGGCACTTGAAATATATGTTGTTGTCAGGAGCTTTAGCTTTATTTGTAGTGAAACCATCAAAGCTGGATCTGCATCTATGTGACCTGGAGGAAATGGTTACTTATTTTCAAATAAAAATGAGGCAGCAGTGATGAATTCTCTTTTTGTAGGTAAACTTTGGCCACTGAGGGCTAAGGGTCTTCCCGTGTGGACTGTGAAACCAATGGTCATACTCCAATTTTCGTGGTGTTTCTTGCTGCTGCACTGGGAGTTTGGTATTTGCTTCATGAAATACAACGAGTTCAAATGGGACACAGTGCTGAAGGGAGTTCTGTCAGGTGTGGTTGGCAGGGTCTCCAGGAGAATGCACCAACCAGGGTTCTATCTCAAGTAGCTTGCCCCCTTGACAATTACAACATGATACTGAACATTGCTCTGAAACCTCTCCATATAAAAATATGCCTTTACATATATGGGTGTGATGGTTGCACCATGTCAGTCACAGCCATTTGGAAGCCAATGGAAGATCCACATGGCCCCACCACAGATGTTTTATCACACATTTGCATAACACAGCTCTAGGCCCACTACTTACCAGGCCCCAACTTACTGGCATCTCTGTTCTACACCATTTTCATGAAACCCAGTCAATCAAGGCCCTGTCTGTTATACTCATGATCATCAACAGGACATCAAAGGTCCTCCAGTGCCAGCTGGTCATCGGAATTTCTAAAATTTCATGGTAATTATCTAGCATTTTTTCACAGATGCATTTGGAGGCAATGTTGGTTTCAATTCATTCAGGAACCATTAAATGGTGAGGAAGCTAATTTCAGGGAAATCTCTGGAGCACTCTCACAGGCAAGTCTACCCAAAGAGTGGCCAAAAAGTCACATGAAGCCAGGCCCATTGAGGTCTACAAAGCGAGGTCCAAGTGTGTTTTGAATCTCAATTATGCCTGCCAAGTCTTTCAGAATAAAATCATGTAATATCCTGGCTGTGATTCCCAGTGTTCTGTGGAAAGCCACTCTGGGCCTTGATCCCAGGTTCCCAATGGCAACTCTCATTCCTGGCCTAATAAAATCCCCACACAATTCATGTCAATACTTCTCTGAGGTCAGTTCCAGAACTCAGTCTCTAAGGGGAATCACAGCAGAATTCATGCCCAGGTGGACCCAGTCATCTCTTCCAACTGCCACACAAATGACCACAATTATAACCAAAACACTCCTACATGGCCCTCATCTTCTACCATAAAGATACTCATCATAACATCTGGATGGAGGTTTTCATGAGAGGCACATCCCAAGACAGTGTCCAAAATAAGCTCCCTTGCCCCTCATTTGCCGAATGACAGGGTGGCTTGGACACCCTTCCTGTGAACCAGGAGTGATCAAATAGGCCTGCCCTTAATACTGCTTCGCTTCTCCAATTTGAGCCTCTCTGACTGTGGGGTCTAGATTCTTTTTGTGAATTGGAGTCATGAGAAAAGCCAAGCACCTCTGCAAAGATTTGAAGAACTCATTTCACCCAAAGGATCCCTATTCTGACATGATGGATTTCAGAAACCTAACAAAGGAAGGCAATATACTTCATGCACATTGATTGAACGTTTTTCCATTTTGGTTTAGATGCACATATGGGATCTTTCTTTACATCCATCAGGTGCTGAGAATCTAAGTCACAGCCTAAAACAGGGCAAAGGGCCTGAATCAGACACATCGTTTTCCAATGAAATTAAGCAAAGAGCCAGAGGTGATGCACATTCATTTCCATTTGAAAACTGTTTTCTTCAGGCTTAACAAAGGGGTTGCATGAGACATAGACCTTTCTGATATTCAGGGCAACAGAACAATAGGTAAGCAAAAGGCCCAAAGCAGGGTATCTCCACTGAGACTTTCCTGGTCACACTGATATCTGAGTTTTCTGAGATGCGGGCCATTCCATTCAGGTATCCAGTACATGGCCATGTCAAAGACCTTGGATTTGGTACGTATCTTGGACACATAACCATGAGCCTATTCTAGAGAGTGGCCAGAATTCAGGAAGAAAACAGGGACTTAGGAAGGTATTAGGTGTTGCCCGTGCATAAGGCAAGCCACACTCCATTCATAAATTGGGCAGGATGAATGCTGGGAAGCTTTGTACTAGACATGACACATCCATTGCTGCATTCTCTTTTCTCATGTCTACTACCACAGGCACAGTGGGATACACAGACATGGAAACACTCACCTCGTCAAACGACTTACCAGAAACAGTTCACTCCAAAACAAACAAACCGCCATTCCTACCTATTTTCAGAACATGAGACAAACCACAAACCCACACCCACTCCCAAAAAGGCACCTCCTTCCCCAAGTAGCTGTGTGACTAACCAGAGTGTCCTCTGACTGGTGGCCATACTCTGTTCTTCTGAAATGGCCTGTCCTCTCTCAGATCTGTTTTCCTTGGCGAACTCTGAAAGGTGGAAGGAAAAAATGGAGAGCTACTACCTGCTTTCTCAGGAAAGTTCCCTCTTCAGAGCTCTCCAGGCATTTGGTAATCCTCACTTCAGTAGGAACCAAGAATGACTGACTTTATCCTTGCTAAATCCAAACAAGTGAGCCCACTGGGACTGGGACTGAAACTGCCTCTGGGTGCCTGGCTCCTTGGATACAAAGTTCAGAGAGTTCCATCACCAAGGAAATGAGGTATGTCACATTCTTTGGAACTGAATGAGGTCACTGCCTTGGCAAAGGTATATATTATGATGTGCAAAAACTGAAGAAATAATAATGTACCAGTGTCGAATACAAATGAATGACAAATTACATATCATGTCCCATAGGATTCTACTTGCATTGATGTTAGACTGCGTCAGTTACTGTAGAATAATTAGGATTTGTATGCACCATTCACTGAAGTTAGTTTTCAGTACTAGGAAACAAATATGTATTTCAGGTGGATGAATATTTCTGATTATAATCTTGTGAAAAGTGGATTATAAATCCACATACATGAACATGAATGAATTTAGAGAGTGTATATTAGACACATATATTTCATATTTTGAAAAATTGGAGAGTATATCTACATCTATATCTACATCTATACACACACACACACACACACACACACACACACACACACAACTCACAGACATTAAAAAGTACCAATATAAATGCCAATCGAAATTCATCAGTAAATATATATCATCCACAAATGCAAAAATATTTATTTTACTGAACATGAGTTAATGTATAATGTTGTTCTACTAGGACGCTCTCCTATAGGTTGAATTTTCATTTCCAACAGCATTAAGGAGGAGTGAACACTTCTCACAATTTGTATCTGCCAAGACAGCCACCTCACAAAAATGTACGTGTGATACCTGGTAGGATTCTATATATGCATATAAATATACATGTGTGAATAGGCTACAGAAAAGGGAAACAAGAATTCACATATTTGTTAAGTTTAAAAACACATGGAGAATATTTCAATTAAAATTTGACTAGATTTATAACTCCTACCTTATATAATGCATATGTCAAGTCCAACTATACAACATGTCTCCTCTGAAGTGCTTGTATTTCCATTGTGTTGGGTTAATTTTCTCCATTATATTAGGATGAATAGTCTGAGACTACTAGCTATGGGTTAGTGTCAGGGATACAGTATTTCGAATGGAAAATTGGAAAATGAACCCAATGTGTATGTAAATATATGCTGCACAAATATCCTCCCGCTCTCATCCAGAACAATGCCTTGACATTACCTTCACCCCAAGTAAGACACAATTAGAGGAGAAGAGTTACAAAATCAGTGAATACATATCTGGAATGGAAAATGCTCAGGAGTTCACAACCTTGGAGGTGGTAGAGGAGTTTCCAAAACTAAGGGACAGCTTAAACACTCCACAAACATGGAGCTCTGCTGGCCTAAAAACTTTTTGAGAAACTGCCTCTGAGCTTCCACACTTGAAATATATGTTGTTTTCAGGAGATTTGGATTCCTCTGTAGTGAGACCATCAAAGCTGGGTCTGCATCTATGTGACCTGGAGGACATGGTTTCTTATTTTCCAATGAACAAGATGAAGCAGTGCTGAATCCTCTCTTTGTAGGTAAACTGAGGCCACTGGGGACTAAGTGTCTCCCCGTGTGGACTGTGAAGCCATTTGGTCCTCTTCCACTTTTTGTGGTGTTTTTGCTGCTGCACTGTGAGTTTGGTATTTGTTTCACGAAATACTAGGAGCTAAACTGGGACACAGTGCTGGAGGGAGTTCTGTCACGTGTGGTGGGTCAGGGTCTGCAAGAGAATGCACCAACTAGGCTCCTATCTCTCACAGCTTGCCCCATTGCCCCCTTGTCCATATCAACCTGATTCTTAATTTTCCTCTGAAAACTCTCCATATAACAAGATGCCTTTACATATAAGGGTCTGTTGGCTGCACCATGTCAGTTACAAGCCATTTGGAATCCAATGGTAGATCCACATGGCCCTACCACGGATGTTTTAGCAAACACCTCCCCACCACTGCTCTAGACCCACTACTCAGCAGGCTCCAAATTTCTGGCATCTCTGTTCTACACCATTTTCATGAAACTCAGTAAATCAAGGCACTGTCTGGTATACTCATGATCAGCAACAGGACATCCAATGTTTCTCCAGTGCCACCTGGTCATAGGAATTTCAAAAATTTCATGGTATTTATCTAGCCATTTTTCAAGCATGAAGTTGGAGGCACTGTGGGTTTCAGTTCATTCAGCAAACATTAAATGGTGAGGAAGCTCATTTCAATGAAATCTCTGGAGAACTCTCACAGGCATGGCTTCCCAAAGAGTGGACAAAAGGTCACATTAGGCCAGGCCCATTGAGGTCTACAATGTGAGGTCCATGTGTGTTTTGACTCTCAACGATGGCTGCCATTTCTTTAAGAATAAAATCATGTGATATCCTTGCTGAGATTCCCAGGCCTCTGTGGAAATCCACCCGGGGCCTAGGTCTCAGTTTCCAAGAGCGACTTTCATGCGTGGCCTCTTAAAATCCCAACAAAATTCATGGCAATGCTTCTCTGAGTTCAGTTCCAAAACCCAGTCTCTAAGGGGAATCACACCAGAGTTCAAGCCCACGTGGACCCAGTCATTTTTTCCAATGCCACACAAATGACCAAAATTAAAACCAAAACACTCCCACATGGCCCTCATCTTATTTCATATAGTCAATCATCTTAACCTCTGGCTGGAGGTTTCCATGAGGGGCGCAGCCCAAGACAGTGTCCAAAATCAGCTCGTTTGCCCCTCATTTGTCTAAAGTCAGGGTAGCCTGGGTACCGTTTCTGTGAACCAGGAGTGAACAAATAAGCCTGCCGTTAATACTTCTGTGTTTCTCCAATTTGAGGCCTACTGATTTTAGGTATCGATTCTTTAGGTGATTTAGAGTCATGCGAAAACACAAGCACCTCTGCAGGGCTTTGAAGAACTCATTTGACCCAAAGAATCCCTATTGTCATTTGATGGAGTGCAGAAACCTAACAGAGGAAGGCAAGAGACTTCATCCACAATGAATGAAATTTTTTGCCATTTTGGTTTTGGAAGCTCACATGGGATCATTCTTAAGATCCATCAGGTGCTGAGAATCTAAGTCACAGCCACACACAGGCCCAAGAGGCTGATAAAGACACATCCCTTTCCAAAGCAATTAAGCAGAGAGCCACAGGTGAGGCCCATTCATTTCCATTTGAAAACTGTTTTCTTCAGGCTTCACAAAGGGGTGGCCTGAGGCAAAGACCTTCCTGACATTCAGTGCAACACAACAATAAGTAAGCAAAAGGCCCAAAGCAGGGTTTCTGCACTGAGACTTTCCTGGTCACACTGATATCTGAGTTTTCTGAGATGCTCGCCATTCTCTTCAGCTATCCAGTACATGGCCATGTCACAGAGCTTGGAGGTGGTACATATTTTGGACACAAATCCATGAGCCTATTCTGGAGAGTGGCCAGAATTCAGGAAGAAAACTACAACTTAGAAAGATAGCAGGTGTTGCACATCGATAAGACAAGCTGCAGTCCATTCATATATTGGGCATGGGAAGATTTATACTAGACAGGACACATCCATTAATGCATTCTCTTTTCTAATGTCTACAACAACGGACACAGTGGGATACACAGAAACAGAAACACTCGCCGTGTCAAATGACTTACTAGAAACTGTCCACTCCAAACCAAACAAACCGCCTTTCCTATCTATTCTGAGAACATGAGACAAAACAACAAACCCACACCCACTCCCACAAAGGCACCTCCTTCCCCCAAGTAGGTCTGTGACTATCCGGAGTGTCCTCTGACTGGTGGGCCATACTATGTTCCCCCGAAATGGCCTGTCTTCTCTCAGATCTTGTTTCCTTGACCAACTCTGTGAAGATGTCAGGAAAAAGTGGTTAGCCACTACCTGTTTTCTCAGGAAAGGTCCATCTTCAGAGCTCTCCTGGCATTTGGCCATCCTCACATCATTAGGTACGAAGAAAACTGACTCTGTCCTTGGTAAATCCAAACAAGTGAGCCCACTGGGACTGGGACTGGGACTGCCTCTGGGTGCCTGGCTTCTTGGATACCAAGTTCAGAGAGTTCCATCACCAAGGAAATGAGGTATGTCACATTCTTTGGAACTGAATGAGGTCACTGCCTTGGCAACCACTTTGTCCTAACAGTTGCTTCCAAGGGTTACATAAGATGGAGGTTGCCCCTACTTCCTGTGACACTTTCATAAGGTAGAATGTATATCACCATTGGCACCCGGGAACAGCTCTCCACTCAGCCCTAGTTCGGTCCATCTTCTGTACAATAAGAAGAGAGAGAGGCAGATTCAGACACATCCCTTCATCCTGACCAGGTTGTTTGCCATGGAAGATGACTTTTGCTCTCTCAGGTGCTTCATACCTGCCTACAACTTCTCCAGGTATCATTTGTGCATGGACATTTGAGGTTCTCATCAGGTGGAAGGTCCCCAACTTTCCTGTATTGTAAGAACCACTCTGTCCCTGCTCTTCTGTAAAATGATTGAGGGAACAGTGTATACTTGGGGTTAAAAACAGGTTTGATTTGGGTTACGAGTGATTCTGTGTGATGAATAATGGTATTGGGAACCTGCAATATTTACAAGAATATAGAGGTGAAATATAAGTAGGAAAACAGAAATCTAGGTATGATTTGAAGCCCAGAAGGGTTTTGCCCTTGATTGGGATACTTAGCTTTGAATGATGTTCTGCAAAGATGCCTCAGGTAATTCGATATACAATGGCATAGGACCTTGTACATTGGATGATTGAATTTAGAAGAGAACATCCAGTCAAAAAGGGATATTCAGTAGGATTAGGAAGATAGTCTGTAGGTTTAGGAAGAAGAGTGAGTATAGGATTTGGACCAAAAGTTCTTTAGCAATAGACTTTCTGTTGTTGAGTGAATGTAAATGTCAGCACATATGAAGAGTCAGTCACTATGTTGAACTGGGGAAAATATGTAGAAAAGCAGATATCAATAGAAACATTACGAAATCAGGCAAAGTATAAAGTGAGTGATAGAATTAGACATTTTCAACAGGGTTGAGTTTGAATATATAAATTAGGAAAAAAACAAATATGTAGTCACCAATAGGATTGACAATTGACAGCATTAGGCAACCTGGACATGGATGTTTTTAGAAATCCATGTTCACTTTCCATTTAGGCTTTGGTACAATCATAAGTGTGACCTTTCCATTTTTTGTCCAGAATATTACTGTGATAATGAGGTGACATGAGTATTTCTTTCACCATTTCTGGGAGCAATATATTGAAGATGTAAAATGAGAATCGGGGTTACAAAGAGGTGTACCCTGTTTCTAGGAATATAGAGAAAAAGCATGAATAGACCATACTGTGAATAAATAATATAACTTTTTTGAACTTTAAATAATGAACTGAACTGATATCTGAAAAATTAAAGGAAATCGTATATTGATATACAATCATTCATTCCAACCAGGTATATATGTAATGGAAATATTTGTGTTTTGGTTTATCATGGAGAGTGTGTGACGTTTGCTTCAAAATGATTATGGAAATTCAAAATAATGTGTTTGGAAAGAAGTCTCATGAAAAGACCAGTCAAGAAACCCTGACAATACATGTGTTCTGAAGCAAGAAGTGGTGAAAGTTGAAACAAATGCTTATTAATTTGTGAACTTGTGGATGAAATGTATATCCTGTGATGTGCAAAAACTGAAGAAACAATAATGTACCAGTGTCGAATACAAATGAATGACAAATTACATATCATGTCCCATAGGAGTCTACTTGCATTGATGTTAGACTGCGTCAGTTACTGTAGAATAATTAGGATTTGTATGCACCATTCACTGAAGTTAGTTTTCAGTACTAGGAAACAAATATGTATTTCAGGTGGATGAATATTTCTGATTATCATCTTGTGAAAAGTGGATTATAAATCCACATACATGAACATGAATGAATTTAGAGAGTGTATATTAGACACATATATTTCATATTTTGAAAAATTTGGAGAGTATATCTATATCTATATCTATATCTATACACACACACACACACACACACACACACAACTCACAGACATTAAAAAGTACCAATATAAATGCCAATCGAAATTCATCAGTAAATATGAATCATCCACAAATGCAAAAATATTTATTTTACTGAACATGAGCTAATGAATAATGTTGTTCTACTAGGACACTCTCCTATAAGTTGAATTTTCATTTCCAACAGCATTTAGGAGGAGTGAACTCTTCTCACAATTTGTATCTGCCAGACAGCCACCTCACAAAAATGTACGTGTGATACCTGGTAGGATTCTATATATGCATATAAATATACATGTGTGAATAGACTACAGAAAAAGGAAACAAAAATTCACATATTTGTTAAGTTTAAAACACATGGAGAATATTTCAAATAAATTTGACTAGATTTATAACTCCTACCTTATATAATGCAAATGTCAAGTCCAACTATACAACATGTCTCCTCTGAAGTACTTGTATTTCTATTGTGTTGGGTTAATATTCTCCATTTTATTAGGATGAATAGTCTGAGTCTACTAGGTATGGGTTAGTGTCAGGGATTCAGTATTTCGAATGGAAAATTGGAAAATGAATCCAATGTGTATGCAAATATATGCTGCACAAATATCCTCCCACTCTCATCCAGAACAATGCCTTGACATTACCTTCACCCCAAGTAAGACACAATTAGAGGAGAAGAGTTACAAAATCAGTGAATACATATCTGGAATGGAAAATGCTCAGGAGTTCACAACCTTGGAGGTGGTAGAGGAGTTTCCAAAACTAAGGGACAGGGTAAACACTCCACAAACATGGAGCTCTGCTGGCCTAAAAACTTTTTGAGAAACTGCCTCTGAGCTTCCACACTTGAAATATATGTTGTTTTCAGGAGATTTGGCTTCCTCTGTAGTGAGAACATCAAAGCTGGGTCTGCATCTATGTGACCTGGAGGACATGGTTTCTTATTTTCCAATGAACAAGATGAAGCAGTGCTGAATCCTATCTTTGTAGGTAAACTGAGGCCATTGGGGACTAAGTGTCTCCCCGTGTGGACTGTGAAACCATTTGGTCCTCTTCCACTTTTTGTGGTGTTTTTGCTGCTGCACTGTGAGTTTGATATTTGTTTCACGAAATACTAGGAGCTAACCGGGGACACAGTGCTGGAGGGAGTTCTGTCACGTGTGGTGGGTCAGGGTCTGCAAGTGAATGCACCAACTAGGCTCCTATCTCTCACAGCTTGCCCCATTGCCCCCTTGTCCATATCAACCTGATTCTTAATTTTCCTCTGAAAACTCTCCATATAACAAGATGCCTTTACATATAAGGGTCTGTTGGCTGCACCATGTCAGTTACAAGCCATTTGGAATCCAATGGTAGATCCACATGGCCCTACCACGGATGTTTTATCAAACACCTCCCCACCACTGCTCTAGACCCACTACTCAGCAGGCTCCAAATTTCTGGCATCTCTGTTCTACACCATTTTCATGAAACACAGTAAATCAAGGCACTGACTGGTATACTCATGATCAGCAACAGGACATCCAATGTTTCTCCAGTGCCACCTGGACATAGGAATTTCAAAAATTTCGTGGTATTTATCTAGCCATTTTTCAAGCATGAAGTTGGAGGCACTGTGGGTTTCAGTTCATTGAGCAAACATTAAATGGTGAGGAAGCTCATTTCAATGAAATCTCTGGAGAACTCTCACAGGCATGGCTTCCCAAAGAGTGGACAAAAGGTAACATTAGGCCAGGCCCATTGAGGTCTACAATGTGAGGTCCATGTGTGTTTTGACTCTCAACTATGGCTGCCATTTCTTTAAGAATAAAATCATGTGATATCCTTGCTGAGATTCCCAGGCCTCTGTGGAAATCCACCCGGGGCCTAGGTCTCAGTTTCCAAGAGCGACTTTCATGCGTGGCCTCTTAAAATCCCAACAAAATTCATGGCAATGCTTCTCTGAGTTCAGTTCCAAAACCCAGTCTCTAAGGGGAATCACACCAGAGTTCAAGCCCACGTGGACCCAGTCATTTTTTCCAATGCCACACAAATGACCAAAATTAAAACCAAAACACTCCCACATGGCCCTCATCTTATTCCATATAGTCAATCATCTTAACCTCTGGCTGGAGGTTTCCATGAGGGGCGCAGCCAATGACAGTGTCCAAAATCAGCTCGTTTGCCCCTCATTTGTCTAAAGTCAGGGTAGCCTGGACACCGTTTCTGTGAACCAGGAGTGAACAAATAAGCCTGCCGTTAATACTTCTGTGTTTCTCCAATTTGAGGCCTACTGATTTTAGGTATCGATTCTTTAGGTGATTTAGAGTCATGCGAAAACACAAGCACCTCTGCAGGGCTTTGAAGAACTCATTTGACCCAAAGAATCCCTATTGTCATTTGATGGAGTGCAGGAACCTAACAGAGGAAGGCAAGAGACTTCATCCACAATGAATGAAATTTTTTGCCATTTTGGTTTTGGAAGCTCACATGGGATCATTCTTAAGATCCATCAGGTGCTGAGAATCTAAGTCACAGCCACACACAGGCCCAAGAGGCTGATAAAGACACATCCCTTTCTAAAGCAATTAAGCAAAGAGCCACAGGTGAGGCCCATTCATTTCCATTTGAAAACTGTTTTCTTCAGGCTTCACAAAGGGGTGGCCTGAGGCAAAGACCTTCCTGACATTCAGTGCAACACAACAATAAGTAAGCAAAAGGCCCAAAGCAGGGTTTCTGCACTGAGACTTTCCTGGTCACACTGATATTTGAGTTTTCTGAGATGCTCGCCATTCTCTTCAGCTATCCAGTACATGGCCATATCACAGAGCTTGGAGGTGGTACATATTTTGGACACAAATCCATGAGCCTATTCTGGAGAGTGGCCAGAATTCAGGAAGAAAACAACAACTTAGAAAGATAGCAGGTGTTGCACATCGATAAGACAAGCTGCAGTCCATTCATATATTGGGCAGGATGAATTTTGGTATGATTTATACTAGACAGGACACATCCATTAATGCATTCTCTTTTCTAATGTCTACAACAACGGACACAGTGGGATACACAGAAACAGAAACACTCGCCGTGTCAAATGACTTACTAGAAACTGTCCACTCCAAACCAAACAAACCGCCTTTCCTATCTATTCTGAGAACATGAGACAAAACAACAAACCCACACCCACTCCCACAAAGGCACCTCCTTCCCCCAAGTAGGTCTGTGACTATCCGGAGTGTCCTCTGACTGGTGGGCCATACTATGTTCCCCCGAAATATCCTGTCTTCTCTCAGATCTTGTTTCCTTGACCAACTCTGTGAAGATGTCAGGAAAAAGTGGTTAGCCACTACCTGTTTTCTCAGGAAAGGTCCATCTTCAGAGCTCTCCTGGCATTTGGCCATCCTCACATCATTAGGTACCAAGAAAACTGACTCTGTCCTTGGTAAATCCAAACAAGTGAGCCCACTGGGACTGGGACTACGACTGCCTCTGGGTGCCTGGCTTCTTGGATACCAAGTTCAGAGAGTTCCATCACCAAGGAAATGAGGTATGTCACATTCTTTGGAACTGAATGACGTCACTGCCTTGGCAACCACTTTGTCCTAACAGTTGCTTCAAAGGGTAACATAAAATGGAGGTTGCCCCCGCTTCCTGTGACACTTTCATAAGGTAGAATGTATATTACCATTGGCACCCGGGAACAGCTCTCCACTCAGGCCTGGTTTGGTCCATCTTCTCTACAATAAGAAGAGAGAGATTCAGATTCAGACACATCCCTTCATCCTGACCAGGTTGTTTGCCATGGAAGATGACTTTTGCTTTCTCAGGTGCTTCATACCTGCCTACAACTTCTCCAGGTATCATTTGTGCATGGACATTTGAGGTTCTCATCAGGTGGAAGGTCCCCAACTTTCCTGTATTGTAAGAACCACTCTGTCCCTGCTCTTCTGTAAAATGATTGAGGGAACAGTGTATACTTGGGGTTAAAAACAGGTTTGATTTTGGTTACGAGTGATTCTGTGTGATGAATAATGGTATTGGGAACCTGCAATATTTACAAGAATATAGAGGTGAAATATAAGTAGGAAAACAGAAATCTAGGTATGATTTGAAGCCCAGAAGGGTTTTGCCCTTGATTGGGATACTTAGCTTTGAATGATGTTCTGCAAAGTTGCCTCAGATAATTCGATATACAATGGCATAGGACCTTGTACATTGGATGATTGAATTTAGAATAGAACATCCAGTCAAAAAGGGATATTCAGTAGGATTAGGAAGATAGTCTGTAGGTTTAGGAAGAAGAGTGAGTATAGGATTTGGACCAAAAGTTCTTTAGCAATAGACTTTCGGTTGTTGAGTGAATATAAATGTCAGCACATATGAAGAGTCAGTCACTATGTTGAACTGGGGAAAATATGTAGAAAAGCAGATATCAATGGAAACATTACGAAATCAGGCAAAGTATAAAGTGAGTGATAGAATTAGACATTTTCAACAGGGTTGAGTTTGAATATATAAATTAGGAAAAAAACAAATATGTAGTCACCAATAGGATTGACAATTGACAGCATTAGGCAACCTGGACATGGATATTTTTAGAAATCCATGTTCACTTTCCATTTAGGCTTTGGTACAATCATAATTGTGACCTTTCCATTTTTTGTCCAGAATATTACTGTGATAATGAGGTGACATGAGTATTTCTTTCACCATTTCTGGGAGTAATATATTGAAGATGTAAAATGAGAATCAGGGGTACAAAGAGGTGTACCCTGTTTCTAGGAACATAGAGAAAAAGCATGAATAGACCATACTGTGAATAAATAATATAACTTTTTTGAACTTTAAATAATAAACTGAACTGATATCTGAAAAATTAAAGGAAATCGTATATTGATATACAATCATTCATTCCAACCAGGTATATATGTAATGGAAATATTTGTGTTTAGGTTTATCATGAAGAGTGTGTGAGTTTTGCTTCAAAATGATTATGGAAATTCAAAATAATGTGTTTGGAAAGAAGTCTCATGAAAAGACCAGTCAAGAAACCCTGACAATACATGTGTTCTGAAGCAAGAAGTGGTGAAAGTTGAAACAAATGCTTATTAATTTGTGAACTTGTGGATGAAATGTATATCCTGTGATGTGCAAAAACTGAAGAAACAATAATGTACCAGTGTCGAATACAAATGAATGACAAATTACATATCATGTCCCATAGGAGTCTACTTGCATTGATGTTAGACTGGGTCAGTTACTGTAGAATAATTAGGATTTGTATGCACCATTCACTGAAGTTAGTTTTCAGTACTAGGAAACAAATATGTATTTCAGGTTGATGAATATTTCTGATTATCATCTTGTGAAAAGTGGATTATAAATCCACATACATGAACATGAATGAATTTAGAGAGTGTATATTAGACACATATATTTCATATTTTGAAAAATTTGGAGAGTATATCTATATCTATATCTATACACACACACACACACACACACACACACACACACACACACAACTCACAGACATTAAAAAGTACCAATATAAATGCCAATCGAAATTCATCAGTAAATATGTATCATCCACAAATGCAAAAATATTTATTTTACTGAACATGAGCTAATGAATAATGTTGTTCTACTAGGACGCTCTCCTATAAGTTGAATTTTCATTTCCAACAGCATTTAGGAGGAGTGAACTCTTCTCACAATTTGTATCTGCCAAGACAGCCACCTCACAAAAATGTACGTGTGATACCTGGTATTATTCTATATATGCATATAAATATACATGTGTGAATAGACTACAGAAAAAGGAAACAAAAATTCACATATTTGTTAAGTTTAAAACACATGGAGAATATTTCAAATAAATTTGACTAGATTTATAACTCCTACCTTATATAATGCAAATGTCAAGTCCAACTATACAACATGTCTCCTCTGAAGTACTTGTATTTCTAATGTGTTGGGTTAATATTCTCCATTATATTAGGATGAATAGTCTGAGTCTACTAGGTATGGGTTAGTGTCAGGGATTCAGTATTTCGAATGGAAAATTGGAAAATGAATCCAATGTGTATGCAAATATATGCTGCACAAATATCCTCCCACTCTCATCCAGAACAATGCCTTGACATTACCTTCACCCCAAGTAAGACACAATTAGAGGAGAAGAGTTACAAAATCAGTGAATACATATCTGGAATGGAAAATGCTCAGGAGTTCACAACCTTGGAGGTGGTAGAGGAGTTTCCAAAACTAAGGGACAGGGTAAACACTCCACAAACATGGAGCTCTGCTGGCCTAAAAACTTTTTGAGAAACTGCCTCTGAGCTTCCACACTTGAAATATATGTTGTTTTCAGGAGATTTGGCTTCCTCTGTAGTGAGAACATCAAAGCTGGGTCTGCATCTATGTGACCTGGAGGACATGGTTTCTTATTTTCCAATGAACAAGATGAAGCAGTGCTGAATCCTATCTTTGTAGGTAAACTGAGGCCACTGGGGACTAAGTGTCTCCCCGTGTGGACTGTGAAGCCATTTGGTCCTCTTCCACTTTTTGTGGTGTTTTTGCTGCTGCACTGTGAGTTTGGTATTTGTTTCATGAAATACTGGGAGCTAAACTGGGACACAGTGCTGGAGGGAGTTCTGTCACGTGTGGTGGGTCAGGGTCTGCAAGAGAATGCACCAACTAGGCTCCTATCTCTCACAGCTTGCCCCATTGCCCCCTTGTCCATATCAACCTGATTCTTAATTTTCCTCTGAAAACTCTCCATATAACAAGATGCCTTTACATATAAGGGTCTGTTGGCTGCACCATGTCAGTTACAACCCATTTGAAATCCAATGGTAGATCCACATGGCCCTACCACGGATGTTTTAGCAAACACCTCCCCACCACTGCTCTAGACCCACTACTCAGCAGGCTCCAAATTTCTGGCATCTCTGTTCTACACCATTTTCATGAAACTCAGTAAATCAAGGCACTGTCTGGTATACTCATGATCAGCAACAGGACATCCAATGTTTCTCCAGTGCCACCTGGTCATAGGAATTTCAAAAATTTCATGGTATTTATCTAGCCATTTTTCAAGCATGAAGTTGGAGGCACTGTGGGTTTCAGTTCATTCAGCAAACATTAAATGGTGAGGAAGCTCATTTCAATGAAATCTCTGGAGAACTCTCACAGGCATGGCTTCCCAAAGAGTGGACAAAAGGTCACATTAGGCCAGGCCCATTGAGGTCTACAATGTGAGGTCCATGTGTGTTTTGACTCTCAACGATGGCTGCCATTTCTTTAAGAATAAAATCATGTGATATCCTTGCTGAGATTCCCAGGCCTCTGTGGAAATCCACCCGGGGCCTAGGTCTCAGTTTCCAAGAGCGACTTTCATGCGTGGCCTCTTAAAATCCCAACAAAATTCATGGCAATGCTTCTCTGAGTTCAGTTCCAAAACCCAGTCTCTAAGGGGAATCACACCAGAGTTCAAGCCCACGTGGACCCAGTCATTTTTTCCAATGCCACACAAATGACCAAAATTAAAACCAAAACACTCCCACATGGCCCTCATCTTATTTCATATAGTCAATCACCTTAACCTCTGGCTGGAGGTTTCCATGAGGGGCGCAGCCCAAGACAGTGTCCAAAATCAGCTCGTTTGCCCCTCATTTGTCTAAAGTCAGGGTAGCCTGGACACCGTTTCTGTGAACCAGGAGTGAACAAATAAGCCTGCCGTTAATACTTCTGTGTTTCTCCAATTTGAGGCCTACTGATTTTAGGTATCGATTCTTTAGGTGATTTAGAGTCATGCGAAAACACAAGTACCTCTGCAGGGCTTTGAAGAACTCATTTGACCCAAAGAATCCCTATTGTCATTTGATGGAGTGCAGGAACCTAACAGAGGAAGGCAAGAGACTTCATCCACAATGAATGAAATTTTTTGCCATTTTGGTTTTGGAAGCTGACATGGGATCATTCTTAAGATCCATCAGGTGCTGAGAATCTAAGTCACAGCCACACACAGGCCCAAGAGACTGATAAAGACACATCCCTTTCCAAAGCAATTAAGCAAAGAGCCACAGGTGAGGCCCATTCATTTCCATTTGAAAACTGTTTTCTTCAGGCTTCACAAAGGGGTGGCCTGAGGCTAAGACCTTCCTGACATTCAGTGCAACACAACAATAAGTAAGCAAAAGGCCCAAAGCAGGGTTTCTGCACTGAGACTTTCCTGGTCACACTGATATCTGAGTTTTCTGAGATGCTCGCCATTCTCTTCAGCTATCCAGTACATGGCCATGTCACAGAGCTTGGAGGTGGTACATATTTTGGACACAAATCCATGAGCCTATTCTGGAGAGTGGCCAGAATTCAGGAAGAAAACTACAACTTAGAAAGATAGCAGGTGTTGCACATCGATAAGACAAGCTGCAGTCCATTCATATATTGGGCATGGGAAGATTTATACTAGACAGGACACATCCATTAATGCATTCTCTTTTCTAATGTCTACAACAACGGACACAGTGGGATACACAGAAACAGAAACACTCGCCGTGTCAAATGACTTACTAGAAACTGTCCACTCCAAACCAAACAAACCGCCTTTTCTATCTATTCTCAGAACATGAGACAAAACAACAAACCCACACCCACTCCCACAAAGGCACCTCCTTCCCCCAAGTACGTCTGTGACTATCCGGAGTGTCCTCTGACTGGTGGGCCATACTATGTTCCCCCGAAATGGCCTGTCTTCTCTCAGATCTTGTTTCCTTGACCAACTCTGTGAAGATGTCAGGAAAAAGTGGTTAGCCACTACCTGTTTTCTCAGGAAAGGTCCATCTTCAGAGCTCTCCTGGCATTTGGCCATCCTCACATCATTAGGTACCAAGAAAACTGACTCTGTCCTTGGTAAATCCAAACAAGTGAGCCCACTGGGACGGGGACTGGGACTGCCTCTGGGTGCCTGGCTTCTTGGATACCAAGTTCAGAGAGTTCCATCACCAAGGAAATGAGGTATGTCACATTCTTTGGAACTGAATGAGGTCACTGCCTTGGCAAGCACTTTGTCCTAACAGTTGCTTCCAAGGGTTACATAAGATGGAGGTTGCCCCTACTTCCTGTGACACTTTCATAAGGTAGAATGTATATCACCATTGGCACCCGGGAACAGCTCTCCACTGAGCCCTGGTTCGGTCCATCTTCTGTACAATAAGAAGAGAGAGAGGCAGATTCAGACACATCCCTTCATCCTGACCAGGTTGTTTGCCATGGAAGATGACTTTTGCTCTCTCAGGTGCTTCATACCTGCCTACAACTTCTCCAGGTATCATTTGTGCATGGACATTTGAGGTTCTCATCAGGTGGAAGGTCCCCAACTTTCCTGTATTGTAAGAACCACTCTGTCCCTGCTCTTCTGTAAAATGATTGAGGGAACAGTGTATACTTGGGGTTAAAAACAGGTTTGATTTGGGTTACGAGTGATTCTGTGTGATGAATAATGGTATTGGGAACCTGCAATATTTACAAGAATATAGAGGTGAAATATAAGTAGGAAAACAGAAATCTAGGTATGATTTGAAGCCCAGAAGGGTTTTGCCCTTGATTGGGATACTTAGCTTTGAATGATGTTCTGCAAAGATGCCTCAGGTAATTCGATATACAATGGCATAGGACCTTGTACATTGGATGATTGAATTTAGAAGAGAACATCCAGTCAAAAAGGGATATTCAGTAGGATTAGGAAGATAGTCTGTAGGTTTAGGAAGAAGAGTGAGTATAGGATTTGGACCAAAAGTTCTTTAGCAATAGACTTTCTGTTGTTGAGTGAATGTAAATGTCAGCACATATGAAGAGTCAGTCACTATGTTGAACTGGGGAAAATATGTAGAAAAGCAGATATCAATAGAAACATTACGAAATCAGGCAAAGTATAAAGTGAGTGATAGAATTAGACATTTTCAACAGGGTTGAGTTTGAATATATAAATTAGGAAAAAAACAAATATTTAGTCACCAATAGGATTGACAATTGACAGCATTAGGCAACCTGGACATGGATGTTTTTAGAAATCCATGTTCACTTTCCATTTAGGCTTTGGTACAATCATAAGTGTGACCTTTCCATTTTTTGTCCAGAATATTACTGTGATAATGAGGTGACATGAGTATTTCTTTCACCATTTCTGGGAGCAATATATTGAAGATGTAAAATGAGAATCGGGGGTACAAAGAGGTGTACCCTGTTTCTAGGAACATAGAGAAAAAGCATGAATAGACCATACAGTGAATAAAAAATATAACTTTTTTGAACTTTAAATAATGAATTGAACTGATATCTGAAAAATTAAAGGAAATCGTATATTGATATACAATCATTCATTCCAACCAGGTATATATGTAATGGAAATATTTGTGTTTTGGTTTATCATGAAGAGTGTGTGAGTTTTGCTTCAAAATGATTATGGAAATTCAAAATAATGTGTTTGGAAAGAAGTCTCACGAAAAGACCAGTCAAGAAACCCTGACAATACATGTGTTCTGAAGCAAGAAGTGGTGAAAGTTGAAACAAATGCTTATTAATTTGTGAACTTGTGGATGAAATGTATATCCTGTGATGTGCAAAAACTGAAGAAACAATAATGTACCAGTGTCGAATACAAATGAATGACAAATTACATATCATGTCCCATAGGAGTCTATTTGCATTGATGTTAGACTGGGTCAGTTACTGTAGAATAATTAGGATTTGTATGCACCATTCACTGAAGTTAGTTTTCAGTACTAGGAAACAAATATGTATTTCAGGTGGATGAATATTTCTGATTATCATCTTGTGAAAAGTGGATTATAAATCCACATACATGAACATGAATGAATTTAGAGAGTGTATATTAGACACATATATTTCATATTTTGAAAAATTTGGAGAGTATATCTATATCTATATCTATATCTATATCTATACACACACACACACACACACACACACACACACACACACACAACTCACAGACATTAAAAAGTACCAATATAAATGCCAATCGAAATTCATCAGTAAATATGTATCATCCACAAATGCAAAAATATTTATTTTACTGAACATGAGTTAATGTATAATGTTGTTCTACTAGGACGCTCTCCTATAAGTTGAATTTTCATTTCCAACAGCATTTAGGAGGAGTGAACTCTTCTCACAATTTGTATCTGCCAAGACAGCCACCTCACAAAAATGTACGTGTGATACCTGGTAGGATTCTATATATGCATATAAATATACGTGTGTGAAGAGTCTACAGAAAAAGGAAACAAGAATTCACATATTTGTTAAGTTTAAAACACATGGAGAATATTTCAAATAAATTTGACTAGATTTATAACTCCTACCTTATATAATGCAAATGTCAAGTCCAAATATACAACATGTCTCCTCTGAAGTACTTGTATTTCTAATGTGTTGGGTTAATTTTCTCCATTATATTAGGATGAATAGTCTGAGTCTACTAGGTATGGGTTAGTGTCAGGGATTCAGTATTTCGAATGGAAAATTGGAAAATGAATCCAATGTGTATGTAAATATATGCTGCACAAATATCCTCCCGCTCTCATCCAGAACAATGCTTTGACATTACCTTCACCCCAAGTAAGACACAATTAGAGGAGAAGAGTTACAAAATCAGTGAATACATATCTGGAATGGAAAATGCTCAGGAGTTCACAACCTTGGAAGTGGTAGAGGAATTTCCAAAACTAAGGGACAGGGTAAACACTCCACAAACATGGAGCTCTGCTGGCCTAAAAACTTTTTGAGAAACTGCCTCTGAGCTTCCACACTTGAAATATATGTTGTTTTCAGGAGATTTGGCTTCCTCTGTAGTGAGAACATCAAAGCTGGGTCTGCATCTATGTGACCTGGAGGACATGGTTTCTTATTTTCCAATGAACAAGATGAAGCAGTGCTGAATCCTCTCTTTGTAGGTAAACTGAGGCCACTGGGGACTAAGTGTCTCCCCGTGTGGACTGTGAAGCCATTTGGTCCTCTTCCACTTTTTGTGGTGTTTTTGCTGCTGCACTGTGAGTTTGGTATTTGTTTCATGAAATACTAGGAGCTAAACTGGGACACAGTGCTGGAGGGAGTTCTGTCACGTGTGGTGGGTCAGGGTCTGCAAGAGAATGCACCAACTAGGCTCCTATCTCTCACAGCTTGCCCCATTGCCCCCTTGTCCATATCAACCTGATTCTTAATTTTCCTCTGAAAACTCTCCATATAGCAAGATGCCTTTACATATAAGGGTCTGTTGGCTGCACCATGTCAGTTACAAGCCATTTGGAATCCAATGGTAGATCCACATGGCCCTACCACGGATGTTTTAGCAAACACCTCCCCACCACTGCTCTAGACCCACTACTCAGCAGGCTCCAAATTTCTGGCATCTCTGTTCTACACCATTTTCATGAAACTCAGTAAATCAAGGCACTGTCTGGTATACTCATGATCAGCAACAGGACATCCAATGTTTCTCCAGTGCCACCTGGTCATAGGAATTTCAAAAATTTCATGGTATTTATCTAGCCATTTTTCAAGCATGAAGTTGGAGGCACTGTGGTTTTCAGTTCATTCAGCAAACATTAAATGGTGAGGAAGCTCATTTCAATGAAATCTCTGGAGAACTCTCACAGGCATGGCTTCCCAAAGAGTGGACAAAAGGTCACATTAGGCCAGGCCCATTGAGGTCTACAATGTGAGGTCCATGTGTGTTTTGACTCTCAACGATGGCTGCCATTTCTTTAAGAATAAAATCATGTGATATCCTTGCTGAGATTCCCAGGCCTCTGTGGAAATCCACCCGGGGCCTAGGTCTCAGTTTCCAAGAGCGACTTTCATGCGTGGCCTCTTAAAATCCCAACAAAATTCATGGCAATGCTTCTCTGAGTTCAGTTCCAAAACCCAGTCTCTAAGGGGAATCACACCAGAGTTCAAGCCCACGTGGACCCAGTCATTTTTTCCAATGCCACACAAATGACCAAAATTAAAACCAAAACACTCCCACATGGCCCTCATCTTATTTCATATAGTCAATCATCTTAACCTCTGGCTGGAGGTTTCCATGAGGGGCGCAGCCCAAGACAGTGTCCAAAATCAGCTCGTTTGCCCCTCATTTGTCTAAAGTCAGGGTAGCCTGGACACCGTTTCTGTGAACCAGGAGTGAACAAATAAGCCTGCCGTTAATACTTCTGTGTTTCTCCAATTTGAGGCCTACTGATTTTAGGTATCGATTCTTTAGGTGATTTAGAGTCATGCGAAAACACAAGTACCTCTGCAGGGCTTTGAAGAACTCATTTGACCCAAAGAATCCCTATTGTCATTTGATGGAGTGCAGGAACCTAACAGAGGAAGGCAAGAGACTTCATCCACAATGAATGAAATTTTTTGCCATTTTGGTTTTGGAAGCTGACATGGGATCATTCTTAAGATCCATCAGGTGCTGAGAATCTAAGTCACAGCCACACACAGGCCCAAGAGACTGATAAAGACACATCCCTTTCCAAAGCAATTAAGCAAAGAGCCACAGGTGAGGCCCATTCATTTCCATTTGAAAACTGTTTTCTTCAGGCTTCACAAAGGGGTGGCCTGAGGCAAAGACCTTCCTGACATTCAGTGCAACACAACAATAAGTAAGCAAAAGGCCCAAAGCAGGGTTTCTGCACTGAGACTTTCCTGGTCACACTGATATCTGAGTTTTCTGAGATGCTCGCCATTCTCTTCAGCTATCCAGTACATGGCCATGTCACAGAGCTTGGAGGTGGTACATATTTTGGACACAAATCCATGAGCCTATTCTGGAGAGTGGCCAGAATTCAGGAAGAAAACTACAACTTAGAAAGATAGCAGGTGTTGCACATCGATAAGACAAGCTGCAGTCCATTCATATATTGGGCATGGGAAGATTTATACTAGACAGGACACATCCATTAATGCATTCTCTTTTCTAATGTCTACAACAACGGACACAGTGGGATACACAGAAACAGAAACACTCGCCGTGTCAAATGACTTACTAGAAACTGTCCACTCCAAACCAAACAAACCGCCTTTTCTATCTATTCTCAGAACATGAGACAAAACAACAAACCCACACCCACTCCCACAAAGGCACCTCCTTCCCCCAAGTACGTCTGTGACTATCCGGAGTGTCCTCTGACTGGTGGGCCATACTATGTTCCCCCGAAATGGCCTGTCTTCTCTCAGATCTTGTTTCCTTGACCAACTCTGTGAAGATGTCAGGAAAAAGTGGTTAGCCACTACCTGTTTTCTCAGGAAAGGTCCATCTTCAGAGCTCTCCTGGCATTTGGCCATCCTCACATCATTAGGTACCAAGAAAACTGACTCTGTCCTTGGTAAATCCAAACAAGTGAGCCCACTGGGACTTTGACTGGGACTGCCTCTGGGTGCCTGGCTTCTTGGATACCAAGTTCAGAGAGTTCCATCACCAAGGAAATGAGGTATGTCACATTCTTTGGAACTGAATGAGGTCACTGCCTTGGCAAGCACTTTGTCCTAACAGTTGCTTCCAAGGGTTACATAAGATGGAGGTTGCCCCTACTTCCTGTGACACTTTCATAAGGTAGAATGTATATCACCATTGGCACCCGGGAACAGCTCTCCACTGAGCCCTGGTTCGGTCCATCTTCTGTACAATAAGAAGAGAGAGAGGCAGATTCAGACACATCCCTTCATCCTGACCAGGTTGTTTGCCATGGAAGATGACTTTTGCTCTCTCAGGTGCTTCATACCTGCCTACAACTTCTCCAGGTATCATTTGTGCATGGACATTTGAGGTTCTCATCAGGTGGAAGGTCCCCAACTTTCCTGTATTGTAAGAACCACTCTGTCCCTGCTCTTCTGTAAAATGATTGAGGGAACAGTGTATACTTGGGGTTAAAAACAGGTTTGATTTGGGTTACGAGTGATTCTGTGTGATGAATAATGGTATTGGGAACCTGCAATATTTACAAGAATATAGAGGTGAAATATAAGTAGGAAAACAGAAATCTAGGTATGATTTGAAGCCCAGAAGGGTTTTGCCCTTGATTGGGATACTTAGCTTTGAATGATGTTCTGCAAAGATGCCTCAGGTAATTCGATATACAATGGCATAGGACCTTGTACATTGGATGATTGAATTTAGAAGAGAACATCCAGTCAAAAAGGGATATTCAGTAGGATTAGGAAGATAGTCTGTAGGTTTAGGAAGAAGAGTGAGTATAGGATTTGGACCAAAAGTTCTTTAGCAATAGACTTTCTGTTGTTGAGTGAATGTAAATGTCAGCACATATGAAGAGTCAGTCACTATGTTGAACTGGGGAAAATATGTAGAAAAGCAGATATCAATAGAAACATTACGAAATCAGGCAAAGTATAAAGTGAGTGATAGAATTAGACATTTTCAACAGGGTTGAGTTTGAATATATAAATTAGGAAAAAAACAAATATTTAGTCACCAATAGGATTGACAATTGACAGCATTAGGCAACCTGGACATGGATGTTTTTAGAAATCCATGTTCACTTTCCATTTAGGCTTTGGTACAATCATAAGTGTGACCTTTCCATTTTTTGTCCAGAATATTACTGTGATAATGAGGTGACATGAGTATTTCTTTCACCATTTCTGGGAGCAATATATTGAAGATGTAAAATGAGAATCGGGGGTACAAAGAGGTGTACCCTGTTTCTAGGAACATAGAGAAAAAGCATGAATAGACCATACAGTGAATAAAAAATATAACTTTTTTGAACTTTAAATAATGAATTGAACTGATATCTGAAAAATTAAAGGAAATCGTATATTGATATACAATCATTCATTCCAACCAGGTATATATGTAATGGAAATATTTGTGTTTTGGTTTATCATGAAGAGTGTGTGAGTTTTGCTTCAAAATGATTATGGAAATTCAAAATAATGTGTTTGGAAAGAAGTCTCACGAAAAGACCAGTCAAGAAACCCTGACAATACATGTGTTCTGAAGCAAGAAGTGGTGAAAGTTGAAACAAATGCTTATTAATTTGTGAACTTGTGGATGAAATGTATATCCTGTGATGTGCAAAAACTGAAGAAACAATAATGTACCAGTGTCGAATACAAATGAATGACAAATTACATATCATGTCCCATAGGAGTCTATTTGCATTGATGTTAGACTGGGTCAGTTACTGTAGAATAATTAGGATTTGTATGCACCATTCACTGAAGTTAGTTTTCAGTACTAGGAAACAAATATGTATTTCAGGTGGATGAATATTTCTGATTATCATCTTGTGAAAAGTGGATTATAAATCCACATACATGAACATGAATGAATTTAGAGAGTGTATATTAGACACATATATTTCATATTTTGAAAAATTTGGAGAGTATATCTATATCTATATCTATATCTATACACACACACACACACACACACACACACACACCCACACAACTCACAGACATTAAAAAGTACCAATATAAATGCCAATCGAAATTCATCAGTAAATATGTATCATCCACAAATGCAAAAATATTTATTTTACTGAACATGAGTTAATGTATAATGTTGTTCTACTAGGACGCTCTCCTATAAGTTGAATTTTCATTTCCAACAGCATTTAGGAGGAGTGAACTCTTCTCACAATTTGTATCTGCCAAGACAGCCACCTCACAAAAATGTACGTGTGATACCTGGTAGGATTCTATATATGCATATAAATATACGTGTGTGAAGAGTCTACAGAAAAAGGAAACAAGAATTCACATATTTGTTAAGTTTAAAACACATGGAGAATATTTCAAATAAATTTGACTAGATTTATAACTCCTACCTTATATAATGCAAATGTCAAGTCCAACTATACAACATGTCTCCTCTGAAGTACTTGTATTTCTAATGTGTTGGGTTAATTTTCTCCATTATATTAGGATGAATAGTCTGAGTCTACTAGGTATGGGTTAGTGTCAGGGATTCAGTATTTCGAATGGAAAATTGGAAAATGAATCCAATGTGTATGTAAATATATGCTGCACAAATATCCTCCCGCTCACATCCAGAACAATGCCTTGACATTACCTTCACCCCAAGTAAGACACAATTAGAGGAGAAGAGTTACAAAATCAGTGAATACATATCTGGAATGGAAAATGCTCAGGAGTTCACAACCTTGGAAGTGGTAGAGGAGTTTCCAAAACTAAGGGACAGGGTAAACACTCCACAAACATGGAGCTCTGCTGGCCTAAAAACTTTTTGAGAAACTGCCTCTGAGCTTCCACACTTGAAATATATGTTGTTTTCAGGAGATTTGGCTTCCTCTGTAGTGAGAACATCAAAGCTGGGTCTGCATCTATGTGACCTGGAGGACATGGTTTCTTATTTTCCAATGAACAAGATGAAGCAGTGCTGAATCCTCTCTTTGTAGGTAAACTGAGGCCACTGGGGACTAAGTGTCTCCCCGTGTGGACTGTGAAGCCATTTGGTCCTCTTCCACTTTTTGTGGTGTTTTTGCTGCTGCACTGTGAGTTTGGTATTTGTTTCATGAAATACTAGGAGCTAAACTGGGACACAGTGCTGGAGGGAGTTCTGTCACGTGTGGTGGGTCAGGGTCTGCAAGAGAATGCACCAACTAGGCTCCTGTCTCTCACAGCTTGCCCCATTGCCCCCTTGTCCATATCAACCTGATTCTTAATTTTCCTCTGAAAACTCTCCATATAACAAGATGCCTTTACATATAAGGGTCTGTTGGCTGCACCATGTCAGTTACAACCCATTTGGAATCCAATGGTAGATCCACATGGCCCTACCACGGATGTTTTAGCAAACACCTCCCCACCACTGCTCTAGACCCACTACTCAGCAGGCTCCAAATTTCTGGCATCTCTGTTCTACACCATTTTCATGAAACTCAGTAAATCAAGGCACTGTCTGGTATACTCATGATCAGCAACAGGACATCCAATGTTTCTCCAGTGCCACCTGGTCATAGGAATTTCAAAAATTTCATGGTATTTATCTAGCCATTTTTCAAGCATGAAGTTGGAGGCACTGTGGGTTTCAGTTCATTCAGCAAACATTAAATGGTGAGGAAGCTCATTTCAATGAAATCTCTGGAGAACTCTCACAGGCATGGCTTCCCAAAGAGTGGACAAAAGGTCACATTAGGCCAGGCCCATTGAGGTCTACAATGTGAGGTCCATGTGTGTTTTGACTCTCAACGATGGCTGCCATTTCTTTAAGAATAAAATCATGTGATATCCTTGCTGAGATTCCCAGGCCTCTGTGGAAATCCACCCGGGGCCTAGGTCTCAGTTTCCAAGAGCGACTTTCATGCGTGGCCTCTTAAAATCCCAACAAAATTCATGGCAATGCTTCTCTGAGTTCAGTTCCAAAACCCAGTCTCTAAGGGGAATCACACCAGAGTTCAAGCCCACGTGGACCCAGTCATTTTTTCCAATGCCACACAAATGACCAAAATTAAAACCAAAACACTCCCACATGGCCCTCATCTTATTTCATATAGTCAATCATCTTAACCTCTGGCTGGAGGTTTCCATGAGGGGCGCAGCCCAAGACAGTGTCCAAAATCAGCTCGTTTGCCCCTCATTTGTCTAAAGTCAGGGTAGCCTGGACACCGTTTCTGTGAACCAGGAGTGAACAAATAAGCCTGCCGTTAATACTTCTGTGTTTCTCCAATTTGAGGCCTACTGATTTTAGGTATCGATTCTTTAGGTGATTTAGAGTCATGCGAAAACACAAGTACCTCTGCAGGGCTTTGAAGAACTCATTTGACCCAAAGAATCCCTATTGTCATTTGATGGAGTGCAGGAACCTAACAGAGGAAGGCAAGAGACTTCATCCACAATGAATGAAATTTTTTGCCATTTTGGTTTTGGAAGCTGACATGGGATCATTCTTAAGATCCATCAGGTGCTGAGAATCTAAGTCACAGCCACACACAGGCCCAAGAGACTGATAAAGACACATCCCTTTCCAAAGCAATTAAGCAAAGAGCCACAGGTGAGGCCCATTCATTTCCATTTGAAAACTGTTTTCTTCAGGCTTCACAAAGGGGTGGCCTGAGGCAAAGACCTTCCTGACATTCAGTGCAACACAACAATAAGTAAGCAAAAGGCCCAAAGCAGGGTTTCTGCACTGAGACTTTCCTGGTCACACTGATATCTGAGTTTTCTGAGATGCTCGCCATTCTCTTCAGCTATCCAGTACATGGCCATGTCACAGAGCTTGGAGGTGGTACATATTTTGGACACAAATCCATGAGCCTATTCTGGAGAGTGGCCAGAATTCAGGAAGAAAACTACAACTTAGAAAGATAGCAGGTGTTGCACATCGATAAGACAAGCTGCAGTCCATTCATATATTGGGCATGGGAAGATTTATACTAGACAGGACACATCCATTAATGCATTCTCTTTTCTAATGTCTACAACAACGGACACAGTGGGATACACAGAAACAGAAACACTCGCCGTGTCAAATGACGTACTAGAAACTGTCCACTCCAAACCAAACAAACCGCCTTTTCTATCTATTCTCAGAACATGAGACAAAACAACAAACCCACACCCACTCCCACAAAGGCACCTCCTTCCCCCAAGTACGTCTGTGACTATCCGGAGTGTCCTCTGACTGGTGGGCCATACTATGTTCCCCCGAAATGGCCTGTCTTCTCTCAGATCTTGTTTCCTTGACCAACTCTGTGAAGATGTCAGGAAAAAGTGGTTAGCCACTACCTGTTTTCTCAGGAAAGGTCCATCTTCAGAGCTCTCCTGGCATTTGGCCATCCTCACATCATTAGGTACCAAGAAAACTGACTCTGTCCTTGGTAAATCCAAACAAGTGAGCCCACTGGGACTTTGACTGGGACTGCCTCTGGGTGCCTGGCTTCTTGGATACCAAGTTCAGAGAGTTCCATCACCAAGGAAATGAGGTATGTCACATTCTTTGGAACTGAATGAGGTCACTGCCTTGGCAAGCACTTTGTCCTAACAGTTGCTTCCAAGGGTTACATAAGATGGAGGTTGCCCCTACTTCCTGTGACACTTTCATAAGGTAGAATGTATATCACCATTGGCACCCGGGAACAGCTCTCCACTGAGCCCTGGTTCGGTCCATCTTCTGTACAATAAGAAGAGAGAGAGGCAGATTCAGACACATCCCTTCATCCTGACCAGGTTGTTTGCCATGGAAGATGACTTTTGCTCTCTCAGGTGCTTCATACCTGCCTACAACTTCTCCAGGTATCATTTGTGCATGGACATTTGAGGTTCTCATCAGGTGGAAGGTCCCCAACTTTCCTGTATTGTAAGAACCACTCTGTCCCTGCTCTTCTGTAAAATGATTGAGGGAACAGTGTATACTTGGGGTTAAAAACAGGTTTGATTTGGGTTACGAGTGATTCTGTGTGATGAATAATGGTATTGGGAACCTGCAATATTTACAAGAATATAGAGGTGAAATATAAGTAGGAAAACAGAAATCTAGGTATGATTTGAAGCCCAGAAGGGTTTTGCCCTTGATTGGGATACTTAGCTTTGAATGATGTTCTGCAAAGATGCCTCAGGTAATTCGATATACAATGGCATAGGACCTTGTACATTGGATGATTGAATTTAGAAGAGAACATCCAGTCAAAAAGGGATATTCAGTAGGATTAGGAAGATAGTCTGTAGGTTTAGGAAGAAGAGTGAGTATAGGATTTGGACCAAAAGTTGTTTAGCAATAGACTTTCTGTTGTTGAGTGAATGTAAATGTCAGCACATATGAAGAGTCAGTCACTATGTTGAACTGGGGAAAATATGTAGAAAAGCAGATATCAATAGAAACATTACGAAATCAGGCAAAGTATAAAGTGAGTGATAGAATTAGACATTTTCAACAGGGTTGAGTTTGAATATATAAATTAGGAAAAAAACAAATATTTAGTCACCAATAGGATTGACAATTGACAGCATTAGGCAACCTGGACATGGATGTTTTTAGAAATCCATGTTCACTTTCCATTTAGGCTTTGGTACAATCATAAGTGTGACCTTTCCATTTTTTGTCCAGAATATTACTGTGATAATGAGGTGACATGAGTATTTCTTTCACCATTTCTGGGAGCAATATATTGAAGATGTAAAATGAGAATCGGGGGTACAAAGAGGTGTACCCTGTTTCTAGGAACATAGAGAAAAAGCATGAATAGACCATACAGTGAATAAAAAATATAACTTTTTTGAACTTTAAATAATGAATTGAACTGATATCTGAAAAATTAAAGGAAATCGTATATTGATATACAATCATTCATTCCAACCAGGTATATATGTAATGGAAATATTTGTGTTTTGGTTTATCATGAAGAGTGTGTGAGTTTTGCTTCAAAATGATTATGGAAATTCAAAATAATGTGTTTGGAAAGAAGTCTCACGAAAAGACCAGTCAAGAAACCCTGACAATACATGTGTTCTGAAGCAAGAAGTGGTGAAAGTTGAAACAAATGCTTATTAATTTGTGAACTTGTGGATGAAATGTATATCCTGTGATGTGCAAAAACTGAAGAAACAATAATGTACCAGTGTCGAATACAAATGAATGACAAATTACATATCATGTCCCATAGGAGTCTATTTGCATTGATGTTAGACTGGGTCAGTTACTGTAGAATAATTAGGATTTGTATGCACCATTCACTGAAGTTAGTTTTCAGTACTAGGAAACAAATATGTATTTCTGGTGGATGAATATTTCTGATTATCATCTTGTGAAAAGTGGATTATAAATCCACATACATGAACATGAATGAATTTAGAGAGTGTATATTAGACACATATATTTCATATTTTGAAAAATTTGGAGAGTATATCTATATCTATATCTATATCTATACACACACACACACACACACACACACACACACACCCACACAACTCACAGACATTAAAAAGTACCAATATAAATGCCAATCGAAATTCATCAGTAAATATGTATCATCCACAAATGCAAAAATATTTATTTTACTGAACATGAGTTAATGTATAATGTTGTTCCACTAGGACGCTCTCCTATAAGTTGAATTTTCATTTCCAACAGCATTTAGGAGGAGTGAACTCTTCTCACAATTTGTATCTGCCAAGACAGCCACCTCACAAAAATGTACGTGTGATACCTGGTAGGATTCTATATATGCATATAAATATACGTGTGTGAAGATTCTACAGAAAAAGGAAACAAGAATTCACATATTTGTTAAGTTTAAAACACATGGAGAATATTTCAAATAAATTTGACTAGATTTATAACTCCTACCTTATATAATGCAAATGTCAAGTAAAACTATACAACATGTCTCCTCTGAAGTACTTGTATTTCTAATGTGTTGGGTTAATTTTCTCCATTATATTAGGATGAATAGTCTGAGTCTACTAGGTATGGGTTAGTGTCAGGGATTCAGTATTTCGAATGGAAAATTGGAAAATGAATCCAATGTGTATGTAAATATATGCTGCACAAATATCCTCCCGCTCTCATCCAGAACAATGCCTTGACATTACCTTCACCCCAAGTAAGACACAATTAGAGGAGAAGAGTTACAAAATCAGTGAATACATATCTGGAATGGAAAATGCTCAGGAGTTCACAACCTTGGAGGTGGTAGAGGAGTTTCCAAAACTAAGGGACAGGGTAAACACTCCACAAACATGGAGCTCTGCTGGCCTAAAAACTTTTTGAGAAACTGCCTCTGAGCTTCCACACTTGAAATATATGTTGTTTTCAGGAGATTTGGCTTCCTCTGTAGTGAGAACATCAAAGCTGGGTCTGCATCTATGTGACCTGGAGGACATGGTTTCTTATTTTCCAATGAACAAGATGAAGCAGTGCTGAATCCTCTCTTTGTAGGTAAACTGAGGCCACTGGGGACTAAGTGTCTCCCCGTGTGGACTGTGAAGCCATTTGGTCCTCTTCCACTTTTTGTGGTGTTTTTGCTGCTGCACTGTGAGTTTGGTATTTGTTTCACGAAATACTAGGAGCTAAACTGGGACACAGTGCTGGAGGGAGTTCTGTCACGTGTGGTGGGTCAGGGTCTGCAAGAGAATGCACCAACTAGGCTCCTATCTCTCACAGCTTGCCCCATTGCCCCCTTGTCCATATCAACCTGATTCTTAATTTTCCTCTGAAAACTCTCCATATAACAAGATGCCTTTACATATAAGGGTCTGTTGGCTGCACCATGTCAGTTACAAGCCATTTGGAATCCAATGGTAGATCCACATGGCCCTACCACGGATGTTTTAGCAAACACCTCCCCACCACTGCTCTAGACCCACTACTCAGCAGGCTCCAAATTTCTGGCATCTCTGTTCTACACCATTTTCATGAAACTCAGTAAATCAAGGCACTGTCTGGTATACTCATGATCAGCAACAGGACATCCAATGTTTCTCCAGTGCCACCTGGTCATAGGAATTTCAAAAATTTCATGGTATTTATCTAGCCATTTTTCAAGCATGAAGTTGGAGGCACTGTGGGTTTCAGTTCATTCAGCAAACATTAAATGGTGAGGAAGCTCATTTCAATGAAATCTCTGGAGAACTCTCACAGGCATGGCTTCCCAAAGAGTGGACAAAAGGTCACATTAGGCCAGGCCCATTGAGGTCTACAATGTGAGGTCCATGTGTGTTTTGACTCTCAACGATGGCTGCCATTTCTTTAAGAATAAAATCATGTGATATCCTTGCTGAGATTCCCAGGCCTCTGTGGAAATCCACCCGGGGCCTAGGTCTCAGTTTCCAAGAGCGACTTTCATGCGTGGCCTCTTAAAATCCCAACAAAATTCATGGCAATGCTTCTCTGAGTTCAGTTCCAAAACCCAGTCTCTAAGGGGAATCACACCAGAGTTCAAGCCCACGTGGACCCAGTCATTTTTTCCAATGCCACACAAATGACCAAAATTAAAACCAAAACACTCCCACATGGCCCTCATCTTATTTCATATAGTCAATCATCTTAACCTCTGGCTGGAGGTTTCCATGAGGGGCGCAGCCCAAGACAGTGTCCAAAATCAGCTCGTTTGCCCCTCATTTGTCTAAAGTCAGGGTAGCCTGGACACCGTTTCTGTGAACCAGGAGTGAACAAATAAGCCTGCCGTTAATACTTCTGTGTTTCTCCAATTTGAGGCCTACTGATTTTAGGTATCGATTCTTTAGGTGATTTAGAGTCATGCGAAAACACAAGTACCTCTGCAGGGCTTTGAAGAACTCATTTGACCCAAAGAATCCCTATTGTCATTTGATGGAGTGCAGGAACCTAACAGAGGAAGGCAAGAGACTTCATCCACAATGAATGAAATTTTTTGCCATTTTGGTTTTGGAAGCTGACATGGGATCATTCTTAAGATCCATCAGGTGCTGAGAATCTAAGTCACAGCCACACACAGGCCCAAGAGACTGATAAAGACACATCCCTTTCCAAAGCAATTAAGCAAAGAGCCACAGGTGAGGCCCATTCATTTCCATTTGAAAACTGTTTTCTTCAGGCTTCACAAAGGGGTGGCCTGAGGCAAAGACCTTCCTGACATTCAGTGCAACACAACAATAAGTAAGCAAAAGGCCCAAAGCAGGGTTTCTGCACTGAGACTTTCCTGGTCACACTGATATCTGAGTTTTCTGAGATGCTCGCCATTCTCTTCAGCTATCCAGTACATGGCCATGTCACAGAGCTTGGAGGTGGTACATATTTTGGACACAAATCCATGAGCCTATCCTGGAGAGTGGCCAGAATTCAGGAAGAAAACTACAACTTAGAAAGATAGCAGGTGTTGCACATCGATAAGACAAGCTGCAGTCCATTCATATATTGGGCATGGGAAGATTTATACTAGACAGGACACATCCATTAATGCATTCTCTTTTCTAATGTCTACAACAACGGACACAGTGGGATACACAGAAACAGAAACACTCGCCGTGTCAAATGACTTACTAGAAACTGTCCACTCCAAACCAAACAAACCGCCTTTTCTATCTATTCTCAGAACATGAGACAAAACAACAAACCCACACCCACTCCCACAAAGGCACCTCCTTCCCCCAAGTACGTCTGTGACTATCCGGAGTGTCCTCTGACTGGTGGGCCATACTATGTTCCCCCGAAATGGCCTGTCTTCTCTCAGATCTTGTTTCCTTGACCAACTCTGTGAAGATGTCAGGAAAAAGTGGTTAGCCACTACCTGTTTTCTCAGGAAAGGTCCATCTTCAGAGCTCTCCTGGCATTTGGCCATCCTCACATCATTAGGTACCAAGAAAACTGACTCTGTCCTTGGTAAATCCAAACAAGTGAGCCCACTGGGACGGGGACTGGGACTGCCTCTGGGTGCCTGGCTTCTTGGATACCAAGTTCAGAGAGTTCCATCACCAAGGAAATGAGGTATGTCACATTCTTTGGAACTGAATGAGGTCACTGCCTTGGCAAGCACTTTGTCCTAACAGTTGCTTCCAAGGGTTACATAAGATGGAGGTTGCCCCTACTTCCTGTGACACTTTCATAAGGTAGAATGTATATCACCATTGGCACCCGGGAACAGCTCTCCACTGAGCCCTGGTTCGGTCCATCTTCTGTACAATAAGAAGAGAGAGAGGCAGATTCAGACACATCCCTTCATCCTGACCAGGTTGTTTGCCATGGAAGATGACTTTTGCTCTCTCAGGTGCTTCATACCTGCCTACAACTTCTCCAGGTATCATTTGTGCATGGACATTTGAGGTTCTCATCAGGTGGAAGGTCCCCAACTTTCCTGTATTGTAAGAACCACTCTGTCCCTGCTCTTCTGTAAAATGATTGAGGGAACAGTGTATACTTGGGGTTAAAAACAGGTTTGATTTGGGTTACGAGTGATTCTGTGTGATGAATAATGGTATTGGGAACCTGCAATATTTACAAGAATATAGAGGTGAAATATAAGTAGGAAAACAGAAATCTAGGTATGATTTGAAGCCCAGAAGGGTTTTGCCCTTGATTGGGATACTTAGCTTTGAATGATGTTCTGCAAAGATGCCTCAGGTAATTCGATAT
Source organism: Callospermophilus lateralis (assembly GCF_048772815.1). Classification (NCBI taxonomy): domain Eukaryota; kingdom Metazoa; phylum Chordata; class Mammalia; order Rodentia; family Sciuridae; genus Callospermophilus; species Callospermophilus lateralis. The sequence goes on along the minus strand of NW_027515042.1, from coordinate 42,613 downwards.
ACAATGGCATAGGACCTTGTACATTGGATGATTGAATTTAGAAGAGAACATCCAGTCAAAAAGGGATATTCAGTAGGATTAGGAAGATAGTCTGTAGGTTTAGGAAGAAGAGTGAGTATAGGATTTGGACCAAAAGTTCTTTAGCAATAGACTTTCTGTTGTTGAGTGAATGTAAATGTCAGCACATATGAAGAGTCAGTCACTATGTTGAACTGGGGAAAATATGTAGAAAAGCAGATATCAATAGAAACATTACGAAATCAGGCAAAGTATAAAGTGAGTGATAGAATTAGACATTTTCAACAGGGTTGAGTTTGAATATATAAATTAGGAAAAAAACAAATATTTAGTCACCAATAGGATTGACAATTGACAGCATTAGGCAACCTGGACATGGATGTTTTTAGAAATCCATGTTCACTTTCCATTTAGGCTTTGGTACAATCATAAGTGTGACCTTTCCATTTTTTGTCCAGAATATTACTGTGATAATGAGGTGACATGAGTATTTCTTTCACCATTTCTGGGAGCAATATATTGAAGATGTAAAATGAGAATCGGGGGTACAAAGAGGTGTACCCTGTTTCTAGGAACATAGAGAAAAAGCATGAATAGACCATACAGTGAATAAAAAATATAACTTTTTTGAACTTTAAATAATGAATTGAACTGATATCTGAAAAATTAAAGGAAATCGTATATTGATATACAATCATTCATTCCAACCAGGTATATATGTAATGGAAATATTTGTGTTTTGGTTTATCATGAAGAGTGTGTGAGTTTTGCTTCAAAATGATTATGGAAATTCAAAATAATGTGTTTGGAAAGAAGTCTCACGAAAAGACCAGTCAAGAAACCCTGACAATACATGTGTTCTGAAGCAAGAAGTGGTGAAAGTTGAAACAAATGCTTATTAATTTGTGAACTTGTGGATGAAATGTATATCCTGTGATGTGTAAAAACTGAAGAAACAATAATGTACCAGTGTCGAATACAAATGAATGACAAATCACATATCATGTCCCATAGGAGTCTATTTGCATTGATGTTAGACTGGGTCAGTTACTGTAGAATAATTAGGATTTGTATGCACCATTCACTGAAGTTAGTTTTCAGTACTAGGAAACAAATATGTATTTCAGGTGGATGAATATTTCTGATTATCATCTTGTGAAAAGTGGATTATAAATCCACATACATGAACATGAATGAATTTAGAGAGTGTATATTAGACACATATATTTCATATTTTGAAAAATTTGGAGAGTATATCTATATCTATATCTATATCTATATCTATACACACACACACACACACACACACACACACACCCACACAACTCACAGACATTAAAAAGTACCAATATAAATGCCAATCGAAATTCATCAGTAAATATGTATCATCCACAAATGCAAAAATATTTATTTTACTGAACATGAGTTAATGTATAATGTTGTTCTACTAGGACGCTCTCCTATAAGTTGAATTTTCATTTCCAACAGCATTTAGGAGGAGTGAACTCTTCTCACAATTTGTATCTGCCAAGACAGCCACCTCACAAAAATGTACGTGTGATACCTGGTAGGATTCTATATATGCATATAAATATACGTGTGTGAAGAGTCTACAGAAAAAGGAAACAAGAATTCACATATTTGTTAAGTTTAAAACACATGGAGAATATTTCAAATAAATTTGACTAGATTTATAACTCCTACCTTATATAATGGAAATGTCAAGTCCAACTATACAACATGTCTCCTCTGAAGTACTTGTATTTCTAATGTGTTGGGTTAATTTTCTCCATTATATTAGGATGAATAGTCTGAGTCTACTAGATATGGGTTAGTGTCAGGGATTCAGTATTTCAAATGGAAAATTGGAAAATGAATCCAATGTGTATGTAAATATATGCTGCACAAATATCCTCCCGCTCTCATCCAGAACAATGCCTTGACATTACCTTCACCCCAAGTAAGACACAATTAGAGGAGAAGAGTTACAAAATCAGTGAATACATATCTGGAATGGAAAATGCTCAGGAGTTCACAACCTTGGAAGTGGTAGAGGAGTTTCCAAAACTAAGGGACAGGGTAAACACTCCACAAACATGGAGCTCTGCTGGCCTAAAAACTTTTTGAGAAACTGCCTCTGAGCTTCCACACTTGAAATATATGTTGTTTTCAGGAGATTTGGCTTCCTCTGTAGTGAGAACATCAAAGCTGGGTCTGCATCTATGTGACCTGGAGGACATGGTTTCTTATTTTCCAATGAACAAGATGAAGCAGTGCTGAATCCTCTCTTTGTAGGTAAACTGAGGCCACTGGGGACTAAGTGTCTCCCCGTGTGGACTGTGAAGCCATTTGGTCCTCTTCCACTTTTTGTGGTGTTTTTGCTGCTGCACTGTGAGTTTGGTATTTGTTTCACGAAATACTAGGAGCTAAACTGGGACACAGTGCTGGAGGGAGTTCTGTCACGTGTGGTGGGTCAGGGTCTGCAAGAGAATGCACCAACTAGGCTCCTATCTCTCACAGCTTGCCCCATTGCCCCCTTGTCCATATCAACCTGATTCTTAATTTTCCTCTGAAAACTCTCCATATAACAAGATGCCTTTACATATAAGGGTCTGTTGGCTGCACCATGTCAGTTACAAGCCATACGGAATCCAATGGTAGATCCACATGGCCCTACCACGGATGTTTTAGCAAACACCTCCCCACCACTGCTCTAGACCCACTACTCAGCAGGCTCCAAATTTCTGGCATCTCTGTTCTACACCATTTTCATGAAACTCAGTAAATCAAGGCACTGTGTGGTATACTCATGATCAGCAACAGGACATCCAATGTTTCTCCAGTGCCACCTGGTCATAGGAATTTCAAAAATTTCATGGTATTTATCTAGCCATTTTTCAAGCATGAAGTTGGAGGCACTGTGGGTTTCAGTTCATTCAGCAAACATTAAATGGTGAGGAAGCTCATTTCAATGAAATCTCTGGAGAACTCTCACAGGCATGGCTTCCCAAAGAGTGGACAAAAGGTCACATTAGGCCAGGCCCATTGAGGTCTACAATGTGAGGTCCATGTGTGTTTTGACTCTCAACGATGGCTGCCATTTCTTTAAGAATAAAATCATGTGATATCCTTGCTGAGATTCCCAGGCCTCTGTGGAAATCCACCCGGGGCCTAGGTCTCAGTTTCCAAGAGCGACTTTCATGCGTGGCCTCTTAAAATCCCAACAAAATTCATGGCAATGCTTCTCTGAGTTCAGTTCCAAAACCCAGTCTCTAAGGGGAATCACACCAGAGTTCAAGCCCACGTGGACCCAGTCATTTTTTCCAATGCCACACAAATGACCAAAATTAAAACCAAAACACTCCCACATGGCCCTCATCTTATTTCATATAGTCAATCATCTTAACCTCTGGCTGGAGGTTTCCATGAGGGGCGCAGCCCAAGACAGTGTCCAAAATCAGCTCGTTTGCCCCTCATTTGTCTAAAGTCAGGGTAGCCTGGACACCGTTTCTGTGAACCAGGAGTGAACAAATAAGCCTGCCGTTAATACTTCTGTGTTTCTCCAATTTGAGGCCTACTGATTTTAGGTATCGATTCTTTAGGTGATTTAGAGTCATGCGAAAACACAAGTACCTCTGCAGGGCTTTGAAGAACTCATTTGACCCAAAGAATCCCTATTGTCATTTGATGGAGTGCAGGAACCTAACAGAGGAAGGCAAGAGACTTCATCCACAATGAATGAAATTTTTTGCCATTTTGGTTTTGGAAGCTGACATGGGATCATTCTTAAGATCCATCAGGTGCTGAGAATCTAAGTCACAGCCACACACAGGCCCAAGAGACTGATAAAGACACATCCCTTTCCAAAGCAATTAAGCAAAGAGCCACAGGTGAGGCCCATTCATTTCCATTTGAAAACTGTTTTCTTCAGGCTTCACAAAGGGGTGGCCTGAGGCAAAGACCTTCCTGACATTCAGTGCAACACAACAATAAGTAAGCAAAAGGCCCAAAGCAGGGTTTCTGCACTGAGACTTTCCTGGTCACACTGATATCTGAGTTTTCTGAGATGCTCGCCATTCTCTTCAGCTATCCAGTACATGGCCATGTCACAGAGCTTGGAGGTGGTACATATTTTGGACACAAATCCATGAGCCTATTCTGGAGAGTGGCCAGAATTCAGGAAGAAAACTACAACTTAGAAAGATAGCAGGTGTTGCACATCGATAAGACAAGCTGCAGTCCATTCATATATTGGGCATGGGAAGATTTATACTAGACAGGACACATCCATTAATGCATTCTCTTTTCTAATGTCTACAACAACGGACACAGTGGGATACACAGAAACAGAAACACTCGCCGTGTCAAATGACTTACTAGAAACTGTCCACTCCAAACCAAACAAACCGCCTTTTCTATCTATTCTCAGAACATGAGACAAAACAACAAACCCACACCCACTCCCACAAAGGCACCTCCTTCCCCCAAGTACGTCTGTGACTATCCGGAGTGTCCTCTGACTGGTGGGCCATACTATGTTCCCCCGAAATGGCCTGTCTTCTCTCAGATCTTGTTTCCTTGACCAACTCTGTGAAGATGTCAGGAAAAAGTGGTTAGCCACTACCTGTTTTCTCAGGAAAGGTCCATCTTCAGAGCTCTCCTGGCATTTGGCCATCCTCACATCATTAGGTACCAAGAAAACTGACTCTGTCCTTGGTAAATCCAAACAAGTGAGCCCACTGGGACTGGGACTGGGACTGCCTCTGGGTGCCTGGCTTCTTGGATACCAAGTTCAGAGAGTTCCATCACCAAGGAAATGAGGTATGTCACATTCTTTGGAACTGAATGAGGTCACTGCCTTGGCAAGCACTTTGTCCTAACAGTTGCTTCCAAGGGTTACATAAGATGGAGGTTGCCCCTACTTCCTGTGACACTTTCATAAGGTAGAATGTATATCACCATTGGCACCCGGGAACAGCTCTCCACTCAGCCCTGGTTCGGTCCATCTTCTGTACAATAAGAAGAGAGAGAGGCAGATTCAGACACATCCCTTCATCCTGACCAGGTTGTTTGCCATGGAAGATGACTTTTGCTCTCTCAGGTGCTTCATACCTGCCTACAACTTCTCCAGGTATCATTTGTGCATGGACATTTGAGGTTCTCATCAGGTGGAAGGTCCCCAACTTTCCTGTATTGTAAGAACCACTCTGTCCCTGCTCTTCTGTAAAATGGTTGAGGGAACAGTGTATACTTGGGGTTAAAAACAGGTTTGATTTGGGTTACGAGTGATTCTGTGTGATGAATAATGGTATTGGGAACCTGCAATATTTACAAGAATATAGAGGTGAAATATAAGTAGGAAAACAGAAATCTAGGTATGATTTGAAGCCCAGAAGGGTTTTGCCCTTGATTGGGATACTTAGCTTTGAATGATGTTCTGCAAAGATGCCTCAGGTAATTCGATATACAATGGCATAGGACCTTGTACATTGGATGATTGAATTTAGAAGAGAACATCCAGTCAAAAAGGGATATTCAGTAGGATTAGGAAGATAGTCTGTAGGTTTAGGAAGAAGAGTGAGTATAGGATTTGGACCAAAAGTTCTTTAGCAATAGACTTTCTGTTGTTGAGTGAATGTAAATGTCAGCACATATGAAGAGTCAGTCACTATGTTGAACTGGGGAAAATATGTAGAAAAGCAGATATCAATAGAAACATTACGAAATCAGGCAAAGTATAAAGTGAGTGATAGAATTAGACATTTTCAACAGGGTTGAGTTTGAATATATAAATTAGGAAAAAAACAAATATTTAGTCACCAATAGGATTGACAATTGACAGCATTAGGCAACCTGGACATGGATGTTTTTAGAAATCCATGTTCACTTTCCATTTAGGCTTTGGTACAATCATAAGTGTGACCTTTCCATTTTTTGTCCAGAATATTACTGTGATAATGAGGTGACATGAGTATTTCTTTCACCATTTCTGGGAGCAATATATTGAAGATGTAAAATGAGAATCGGGGGTACAAAGAGGTGTACCCTGTTTCTAGGAACATAGAGAAAAAGCATGAATAGACCATACAGTGAATAAAAAATATAACTTTTTTGAACTTTAAATAATGAATTGAACTGATATCTGAAAAATTAAAGGAAATCGTATATTGATATACAATCATTCATTCCAACCAGGTATATATGTAATGGAAATATTTGTGTTTTGGTTTATCATGAAGAGTGTGTGAGTTTTGCTTCAAAATGATTATGGAAATTCAAAATAATGTGTTTGGAAAGAAGTCTCACGAAAAGACCAGTCAAGAAACCCTGACAATACATGTGTTCTGAAGCAAGAAGTGGTGAAAGTTGAAACAAATGCTTATTAATTTGTGAACTTGTGGATGAAATGTATATCCTGTGATGTGCAAAAACTGAAGAAACAATAATGTACCAGTGTCGAATACAAATGAATGACAAATTACATATCATGTCCCATAGGAGTCTATTTGCATTGATGTTAGACTGGGTCAGTTACTGTAGAATAATTAGGATTTGTATGCACCATTCACTGAAGTTAGTTTTCAGTACTAGGAAACAAATATGTATTTCAGGTGGATGAATATTTCTGATTATCATCTTGTGAAAAGTGGATTATAAATCCACATACATGAACATGAATGAATTTAGAGAGTGTATATTAGACACATATATTTCATATTTTGAAAAATTTGGAGAGTATATCTATATCTATATCTATATCTATATCTATACACACACACACACACACACACACACACACACCCACACAACTCACAGACATTAAAAAGTACCAATATAAATGCCAATCGAAATTCATCAGTAAATATGTATCATCCACAAATGCAAAAATATTTATTTTACTGAACATGAGTTAATGTATAATGTTGTTCTACTAGGACGCTCTCCTATAAGTTGAATTTTCATTTCCAACAGCATTTAGGAGGAGTGAACTCTTCTCACAATTTGTATCTGCCAAGACAGCCACCTCACAAAAATGTACGTGTGATACCTGGTAGGATTCTATATATGCATATAAATATACGTGTGTGAAGAGTCTACAGAAAAAGGAAACAAGAATTCACATATTTGTTAAGTTTAAAACACATGGAGAATATTTCAAATAAATTTGACTAGATTTATAACTCCTACCTTATATAATGCAAATGTCAAGTCCAAATATACAACATGTCTCCTCTGAAGTACTTGTATTTCTAATGTGTTGGGTTAATTTTCTCCATTATATTAGGATGAATAGTCTGAGTCTACTAGGTATGGGTTAGTGTCAGGGATTCAGTATTTCGAATGGAAAATTGGAAAATGAATCCAATGTGTATGTAAATATATGCTGCACAAATATCCTCCCGCTCTCATCCAGAACAATGCTTTGACATTACCTTCACCCCAAGTAAGACACAATTAGAGGAGAAGAGTTACAAAATCAGTGAATACATATCTGGAATGGAAAATGCTCAGGAGTTCACAACCTTGGAAGTGGTAGAGGAATTTCCAAAACTAAGGGACAGGGTAAACACTCCACAAACATGGAGCTCTGCTGGCCTAAAAACTTTTTGAGAAACTGCCTTTGAGCTTCCACACTTGAAATATATGTTGTTTTCAGGAGATTTGGCTTCCTCTGTAGTGAGAACATCAAAGCTGGGTCTGCATCTATGTGACCTGGAGGACATGGTTTCTTATTTTCCAATGAACAAGATGAAGCAGTGCTGAATCCTCTCTTTGTAGGTAAACTGAGGCCACTGGGGACTAAGTGTCTCCCCGTGTGGACTGTGAAGCCATTTGGTCCTCTTCCACTTTTTGTGGTGTTTTTGCTGCTGCACTGTGAGTTTGGTATTTGTTTCACAAAATACTAGGAGCTAAACTGGGACACAGTGCTGGAGGGAGTTCTGTCACGTGTGGTGGGTCAGGGTCTGCAAGAGAATGCACCAACTAGGCTCCTATCTCTCACAGCTTGCCCCATTGCCCCCTTGTCCATATCAACCTGATTCTTAATTTTCCTCTGAAAACTCTCCATATAACAAGATGCCTTTACATATAAGGGTCTGTTGGCTGCACCATGTCAGTTACAACCCATTTGGAATCCAATGGTAGATCCACATGGCCCTACCACGGATGTTTTAGCAAACACCTCCCCACCACTGCTCTAGACCCACTACTCAGCAGGCTCCAAATTTCTGGCATCTCTGTTCTACACCATTTTCATGAAACTCAGTAAATCAAGGCACTGTCTGGTATACTCATGATCAGCAACAGGACATCCAATGTTTCTCCAGTGCCACCTGGTCATAGGAATTTCAAAAATTTCATGGTATTTATCTAGCCATTTTTCAAGCATGAAGTTGGAGGCACTGTGGGTTTCAGTTCATTCAGCAAACATTAAATGGTGAGGAAGCTCATTTCAATGAAATCTCTGGAGAACTCTCACAGGCATGGCTTCCCAAAGAGTGGACAAAAGGTCACATTAGGCCAGGCCCATTGAGGTCTACAATGTGAGGTCCATGTGTGTTTTGACTCTCAACGATGGCTGCCATTTCTTTAAGAATAAAATCATGTGATATCCTTGCTGAGATTCCCAGGCCTCTGTGGAAATCCACCCGGGGCCTAGGTCTCAGTTTCCAAGAGCGACTTTCATGCGTGGCCTCTTAAAATCCCAACAAAATTCATGGCAATGCTTCTCTGAGTTCAGTTCCAAAACCCAGTCTCTAAGGGGAATCACACCAGAGTTCAAGCCCACGTGGACCCAGTCATTTTTTCCAATGCCACACAAATGACCAAAATTAAAACCAAAACACTCCCACATGGCCCTCATCTTATTTCATATAGTCAATCATCTTAACCTCTGGCTGGAGGTTTCCATGAGGGGCGCAGCCCAAGACAGTGTCCAAAATCAGCTCGTTTGCCCCTCATTTGTCTAAAGTCAGGGTAGCCTGGACACCGTTTCTGTGAACCAGGAGTGAACAAATAAGCCTGCCGTTAATACTTCTGTGTTTCTCCAATTTGAGGCCTACTGATTTTAGGTATCGATTCTTTAGGTGATTTAGAGTCATGCGAAAACACAAGTACCTCTGCAGGGCTTTGAAGAACTCATTTGACCCAAAGAATCCCTATTGTCATTTGATGGAGTGCAGGAACCTAACAGAGGAAGGCAAGAGACTTCATCCACAATGAATGAAATTTTTTGCCATTTTGGTTTTGGAAGCTGACATGGGATCATTCTTAAGATCCATCAGGTGCTGAGAATCTAAGTCACAGCCACACACAGGCCCAAGAGACTGATAAAGACACATCCCTTTCCAAAGCAATTAAGCAAAGAGCCACAGGTGAGGCCCATTCATTTCCATTTGAAAACTGTTTTCTTCAGGCTTCACAAAGGGGTGGCCTGAGGCAAAGACCTTCCTGACATTCAGTGCAACACAACAATAAGTAAGCAAAAGGCCCAAAGCAGGGTTTCTGCACTGAGACTTTCCTGGTCACACTGATATCTGAGTTTTCTGAGATGCTCGCCATTCTCTTCAGCTATCCAGTACATGGCCATGTCACAGAGCTTGGAGGTGGTACATATTTTGGACACAAATCCATGAGCCTATTCTGGAGAGTGGCCAGAATTCAGGAAGAAAACTACAACTTAGAAAGATAGCAGGTGTTGCACATCGATAAGACAAGCTGCAGTCCATTCATATATTGGGCATGGGAAGATTTATACTAGACAGGACACATCCATTAATGCATTCTCTTTTCTAATGTCTACAACAACGGACACAGTGGGATACACAGAAACAGAAACACTCGCCGTGTCAAATGACTTACTAGAAACTGTCCACTCCAAACCAAACAAACCGCCTTTTCTATCTATTCTCAGAACATGAGACAAAACAACAAACCCACACCCACTCCCACAAAGGCACCTCCTTCCCCCAAGTACGTCTGTGACTATCCGGAGTGTCCTCTGACTGGTGGGCCATACTATGTTCCCCCGAAATGGCCTGTCTTCTCTCAGATCTTGTTTCCTTGACCAACTCTGTGAAGATGTCAGGAAAAAGTGGTTAGCCACTACCTGTTTTCTCAGGAAAGGTCCATCTTCAGAGCTCTCCTGGCATTTGGCCATCCTCACATCATTAGGTACCAAGAAAACTGACTCTGTCCTTGGTAAATCCAAACAAGTGAGCCCACTGGGACTGGGACTGGGACTGCCTCTGGGTGCCTGGCTTCTTGGATACCAAGTTCAGAGAGTTCCATCACCAAGGAAATGAGGTATGTCACATTCTTTGGAACTGAATGAGGTCACTGCCTTGGCAAGCACTTTGTCCTAACAGTTGCTTCCAAGGGTTACATAAGATGGAGGTTGCCCCTACTTCCTGTGACACTTTCATAAGGTAGAATGTATATCACCATTGGCACCCGGGAACAGCTCTCCACTCAGCCCTGGTTCGGTCCATCTTCTGTACAATAAGAAGAGAGAGAGGCAGATTCAGACACATCCCTTCATCCTGACCAGGTTGTTTGCCATGGAAGATGACTTTTGCTCTCTCAGGTGCTTCATACCTGCCTACAACTTCTCCAGGTATCATTTGTGCATGGACATTTGAGGTTCTCATCAGGTGGAAGGTCCCCAACTTTCCTGTATTGTAAGAACCACTCTGTCCCTGCTCTTCTGTAAAATGATTGAGGGAACAGTGTATACTTGGGGTTAAAAACAGGTTTGATTTGGGTTACGAGTGATTCTGTGTGATGAATAATGGTATTGGGAACCTGCAATATTTACAAGAATATAGAGGTGAAATATAAGTAGGAAAACAGAAATCTAGGTATGATTTGAAGCCCAGAAGGGTTTTGCCCTTGATTGGGATACTTAGCTTTGAATGATGTTCTGCAAAGATGCCTCAGGTAATTCGATATACAATGGCATAGGACCTTGTACATTGGATGATTGAATTTAGAAGAGAACATCCAGTCAAAAAGGGATATTCAGTAGGATTAGGAAGATAGTCTGTAGGTTTAGGAAGAAGAGTGAGTATAGGATTTGGACCAAAAGTTCTTTAGCAATAGACTTTCTGTTGTTGAGTGAATGTAAATGTCAGCACATATGAAGAGTCAGTCACTATGTTGAACTGGGGAAAATATGTAGAAAAGCAGATATCAATAGAAACATTACGAAATCAGGCAAAGTATAAAGTGAGTGATAGAATTAGACATTTTCAACAGGGTTGAGTTTGAATATATAAATTAGGAAAAAAACAAATATTTAGTCACCAATAGGATTGACAATTGACAGCATTAGGCAACCTGGACATGGATGTTTTTAGAAATCCATGTTCACTTTCCATTTAGGCTTTGGTACAATCATAAGTGTGACCTTTCCATTTTTTGTCCAGAATATTACTGTGATAATGAGGTGACATGAGTATTTCTTTCACCATTTCTGGGAGCAATATATTGAAGATGTAAAATGAGAATCGGGGGTACAAAGAGGTGTACCCTGTTTCTAGGAACATAGAGAAAAAGCATGAATAGACCATACAGTGAATAAAAAATATAACTTTTTTGAACTTTAAATAATGAATTGAACTGATATCTGAAAAATTAAAGGAAATCGTATATTGATATACAATCATTCATTCCAACCAGGTATATATGTAATGGAAATATTTGTGTTTTGGTTTATCATGAAGAGTGTGTGAGTTTTGCTTCAAAATGATTATGGAAATTCAAAATAATGTGTTTGGAAAGAAGTCTCACGAAAAGACCAGTCAAGAAACCCTGACAATACATGTGTTCTGAAGCAAGAAGTGGTGAAAGTTGAAACAAATGCTTATTAATTTGTGAACTTGTGGATGAAATGTATATCCTGTGATGTGCAAAAACTGAAGAAACAATAATGTACCAGTGTCGAATACAAATGAATGACAAATTACATATCATGTCCCATAGGAGTCTATTTGCATTGATGTTAGACTGGGTCAGTTACTGTAGAATAATTAGGATTTGTATGCACCATTCACTGAAGTTAGTTTTCAGTACTAGGAAACAAATATGTATTTCAGGTGGATGAATATTTCTGATTATCATCTTGTGAAAAGTGGATTATAAATCCACATACATGAACATGAATGAATTTAGAGAGTGTATATTAGACACATATATTTCATATTTTGAAAAATTTGGAGAGTATATCTATATCTATATCTATATCTATATCTATACACACACACACACACACACACACACACACCCACACAACTCACAGACATTAAAAAGTACCAATATAAATGCCAATCGAAATTCATCAGTAAATATGTATCATCCACAAATGCAAAAATATTTATTTTACTGAACATGAGTTAATGTATAATGTTGTTCTACTAGGACGCTCTCCTATAAGTTGAATTTTCATTTCCAACAGCATTTAGGAGGAGTGAACTCTTCTCACAATTTGTATCTGCCAAGACAGCCACCTCACAAAAATGTACGTGTGATACCTGGTAGGATTCTATATATGCATATAAATATACGTGTGTGAAGAGTCTACAGAAAAAGGAAACAAGAATTCACATATTTGTTAAGTTTAAAACACATGGAGAATATTTCAAATAAATTTGACTAGATTTATAACTCCTACCTTATATAATGCAAATGTCAAGTCCAAATATACAACATGTCTCCTCTGAAGTACTTGTATTTCTAATGTGTTGGGTTAATTTTCTCCATTATATTAGGATGAATAGTCTGAGTCTACTAGGTATGGGTTAGTGTCAGGGATTCAGTATTTCGAATGGAAAATTGGAAAATGAATCCAATGTGTATGTAAATATATGCTGCACAAATATCCTCCCGCTCTCATCCAGAACAATGCTTTGACATTACCTTCACCCCAAGTAAGACACAATTAGAGGAGAAGAGTTACAAAATCAGTGAATACATATCTGGAATGGAAAATGCTCAGGAGTTCACAACCTTGGAAGTGGTAGAGGAGTTTCCAAAACTAAGGGACAGGGTAAACACTCCACAAACATGGAGCTCTGCTGGCCTAAAAACTTTTTGAGAAACTGCCTCTGAGCTTCCACACTTGAAATATATGTTGTTTTCAGGAGATTTGGCTTCCTCTGTAGTGAGAACATCAAAGCTGGGTCTGCATCTATGTGACCTGGAGGACATGGTTTCTTATTTTCCAATGAACAAGATGAAGCAGTGCTGAATCCTCTCTTTGTAGGTAAACTGAGGCCACTGGGGACTAAGTGTCTCCCCGTGTGGACTGTGAAGCCATTTGGTCCTCTTCCACTTTTTGTGGTGTTTTTGCTGCTGCACTGTGAGTTTGGTATTTGTTTCACGAAATACTAGGAGCTAAACTGGGACACAGTGCTGGAGGGAGTTCTGTCACGTGTGGTGGGTCAGGGTCTGCAAGAGAATGCACCAACTAGGCTCCTATCTCTCACAGCTTGCCCCATTGCCCCCTTGTCCATATCAACCTGATTCTTAATTTTCCTCTGAAAACTCTCCATATAACAAGATGCCTTTACATATAAGGGTCTGTTGGCTGCACCATGTCAGTTACAACCCATTTGGAATCCAATGGTAGATCCACATGGCCCTACCACGGATGTTTTAGCAAACACCTCCCCACCACTGCTCTAGACCCACTACTCAGCAGGCTCCAAATTTCTGGCATCTCTGTTCTACACCATTTTCATGAAACTCAGTAAATCAAGGCACTGTCTGGTATACTCATGATCAGCAACAGGACATCCAATGTTTCTCCAGTGCCACCTGGTCATAGGAATTTCAAAAATTTCATGGTATTTATCTAGCCATTTTTCAAGCATGAAGTTGGAGGCACTGTGGGTTTCAGTTCATTCAGCAAACATTAAATGGTGAGGAAGCTCATTTCAATGAAATCTCTGGAGAACTCTCACAGGCATGGCTTCCCAAAGAGTGGACAAAAGGTCACATTAGGCCAGGCCCATTGAGGTCTACAATGTGAGGTCCATGTGTGTTTTGACTCTCAACGATGGCTGCCATTTCTTTAAGAATAAAATCATGTGATATCCTTGCTGAGATTCCCAGGCCTCTGTGGAAATCCACCCGGGGCCTAGGTCTCAGTTTCCAAGAGCGACTTTCATGCGTGGCCTCTTAAAATCCCAACAAAATTCATGGCAATGCTTCTCTGAGTTCAGTTCCAAAACCCAGTCTCTAAGGGGAATCACACCAGAGTTCAAGCCCACGTGGACCCAGTCATTTTTTCCAATGCCACACAAATGACCAAAATTAAAACCAAAACACTCCCACATGGCCCTCATCTTATTTCATATAGTCAATCATCTTAACCTCTGGCTGGAGGTTTCCATGAGGGGCGCAGCCCAAGACAGTGTCCAAAATCAGCTCGTTTGCCCCTCATTTGTCTAAAGTCAGGGTAGCCTGGACACCGTTTCTGTGAACCAGGAGTGAACAAATAAGCCTGCCGTTAATACTTCTGTGTTTCTCCAATTTGAGGCCTACTGATTTTAGGTATCGATTCTTTAGGTGATTTAGAGTCATGCGAAAACACAAGTACCTCTGCAGGGCTTTGAAGAACTCATTTGACCCAAAGAATCCCTATTGTCATTTGATGGAGTGCAGGAACCTAACAGAGGAAGGCAAGAGACTTCATCCACAATGAATGAAATTTTTTGCCATTTTGGTTTTGGAAGCTGACATGGGATCATTCTTAAGATCCATCAGGTGCTGAGAATCTAAGTCACAGCCACACACAGGCCCAAGAGACTGATAAAGACACATCCCTTTCCAAAGCAATTAAGCAAAGAGCCACAGGTGAGGCCCATTCATTTCCATTTGAAAACTGTTTTCTTCAGGCTTCACAAAGGGGTGGCCTGAGGCAAAGACCTTCCTGACATTCAGTGCAACACAACAATAAGTAAGCAAAAGGCCCAAAGCAGGGTTTCTGCACTGAGACTTTCCTGGTCACACTGATATCTGAGTTTTCTGAGATGCTCGCCATTCTCTTCAGCTATCCAGTACATGGCCATGTCACAGAGCTTGGAGGTGGTACATATTTTGGACACAAATCCATGAGCCTATTCTGGAGAGTGGCCAGAATTCAGGAAGAAAACTACAACTTAGAAAGATAGCAGGTGTTGCACATCGATAAGACAAGCTGCAGTCCATTCATATATTGGGCATGGGAAGATTTATACTAGACAGGACACATCCATTAATGCATTCTCTTTTCTAATGTCCACAACAACGGACACAGTGGGATACACAGAAACAGAAACACTCGCCGTGTCAAATGACTTACTAGAAACTGTCCACTCCAAACCAAACAAACCGCCTTTTCTATCTATTCTCAGAACATGAGACAAAACAACAAACCCACACCCACTCCCACAAAGGCACCTCCTTCCCCCAAGTAGGTCTGTGACTATCCGGAGTGTCCTCTGACTGGTGGGCCATACTATGTTCCCCCGAAATGGCCTGTCTTCTCTCAGATCTTGTTTCCTTGACCAACTCTGTGAAGATGTCAGGAAAAAGTGGTTAGCCACTACCTGTTTTCTCAGGAAAGGTCCATCTTCAGAGCTCTCCTGGCATTTGGCCATCCTCACATCATTAGGTACCAAGAAAACTGACTCTGTCCTTGGTAAATCCAAACAAGTGAGCCCACTGGGACTGGGACTGGGACTGCCTCTGGGTGCCTGGCTTCTTGGATACCAAGTTCAGAGAGTTCCATCACCAAGGAAATGAGGTATGTCACATTCTTTGGAACTGAATGAGGTCACTGCCTTGGCAACCACTTTGTCCTAACAGTTGCTTCCAAGGGTTACATAAGATGGAGGTTGCCCCTACTTCCTGTGACACTTTCATAAGGTAGAATGTATATCACCATTGGCACCCGGGAACAGCTCTCCACTGAGCCCTGGTTCGGTCCATCTTCTGTACAATAAGAAGAGAGAGAGGCAGATTCAGACACATCCCTTCATCCTGACCAGGTTGTTTGCCATGGAAGATGACTTTTGCTCTCTCAGGTGCTTCATACCTGCCTACAACTTCTCCAGGTATCATTTGTGCATGGACATTTGAGGTTCTCATCAGGTGGAAGGTCCCCAACTTTCCTGTATTGTAAGAACCACTCTGTCCCTGCTCTTCTGTAAAATGATTGAGGGAACAGTGTATACTTGGGGTTAAAAACAGGTTTGATTTGGGTTACGAGTGATTCTGTGTGATGAATAATGGTATTGGGAACCTGCAATATTTACAAGAATATAGAGGTGAAATATAAGTAGGAAAACAGAAATCTAGGTATGATTTGAAGCCCAGAAGGGTTTTGCCCTTGATTGGGATACTTAGCTTTGAATGATGTTCTGCAAAGATGCCTCAGGTAATTCGATATACAATGGCATAGGACCTTGTACATTGGATGATTGAATTTAGAAGAGAACATCCAGTCAAAAAGGGATATTCAGTAGGATTAGGAAGATAGTCTGTAGGTTTAGGAAGAAGAGTGAGTATAGGATTTGGACCAAAAGTTCTTTAGCAATAGACTTTCTGTTGTTGAGTGAATGTAAATGTCAGCACATATGAAGAGTCAGTCACTATGTTGAACTGGGGAAAATATGTAGAAAAGCAGATATCAATAGAAACATTACGAAATCAGGCAAAGTATAAAGTGAGTGATAGAATTAGACATTTTCAACAGGGTTGAGTTTGAATATATAAATTAGGAAAAAAACAAATATTTAGTCACCAATAGGATTGACAATTGACAGCATTAGGCAACCTGGACATGGATGTTTTTAGAAATCCATGTTCACTTTCCATTTAGGCTTTGGTACAATCATAAGTGTGACCTTTCCATTTTTTGTCCAGAATATTACTGTGATAATGAGGTGACATGAGTATTTCTTTCACCATTTCTGGGAGCAATATATTGAAGATGTAAAATGAGAATCGGGGGTACAAAGAGGTGTACCCTGTTTCTAGGAACATAGAGAAAAAGCATGAATAGACCATACAGTGAATAAAAAATATAACTTTTTTGAACTTTAAATAATGAATTGAACTGATATCTGAAAAATTAAAGGAAATCGTATATTGATATACAATCATTCATTCCAACCAGGTATATATGTAATGGAAATATTTGTGTTTTGGTTTATCATGAAGAGTGTGTGAGTTTTGCTTCAAAATGATTATGGAAATTCAAAATAATGTGTTTGGAAAGAAGTCTCACGAAAAGACCAGTCAAGAAACCCTGACAATACATGTGTTCTGAAGCAAGAAGTGGTGAAAGTTGAAACAAATGCTTATTAATTTGTGAACTTGTGGATGAAATGTATATCCTGTGATGTGCAAAAACTGAAGAAACAATAATGTACCAGTGTCGAATACAAATGAATGACAAATTACATATCATGTCCCATAGGAGTCTATTTGCATTGATGTTAGACTGGGTCAGTTACTGTAGAATAATTAGGATTTGTATGCACCATTCACTGAAGTTAGTTTTCAGTACTAGGAAACAAATATGTATTTCAGGTGGATGAATATTTCTGATTATCATCTTGTGAAAAGTGGATTATAAATCCACATACATGAACATGAATGAATTTAGAGAGTGTATATTAGACACATATATTTCATATTTTGAAAAATTTGGAGAGTATATCTATATCTATATCTATATCTATATCTATACACACACACACACACACACACACACACCCACACAACTCACAGACATTAAAAAGTACCAATATAAATGCCAATCGAAATTCATCAGTAAATATGTATCATCCACAAATGCAAAAATATTTATTTTACTGAACATGAGTTAATGTATAATGTTGTTCTACTAGGACGCTCTCCTATAAGTTGAATTTTCATTTCCAACAGCATTTAGGAGGAGTGAACTCTTCTCACAATTTGTATCTGCCAAGACAGCCACCTCACAAAAATGTACGTGTGATACCTGGTAGGATTCTATATATGCATATAAATATACGTGTGTGAAGAGTCTACAGAAAAAGGAAACAAGAATTCACATATTTGTTAAGTTTAAAACACATGGAGAATATTTCAAATAAATTTGACTAGATTTATAACTCCTACCTTATATAATGCAAATGTCAAGTCCAAATATACAACATGTCTCCTCTGAAGTACTTGTATTTCTAATGTGTTGGGTTAATTTTCTCCATTATATTAGGATGAATAGTCTGAGTCTACTAGGTATGGGTTAGTGTCAGGGATTCAGTATTTCGAATGGAAAATTGGAAAATGAATCCAATGTGTATGTAAATATATGCTGCACAAATATCCTCCCGCTCTCATCCAGAACAATGCTTTGACATTACCTTCACCCCAAGTAAGACACAATTAGAGGAGAAGAGTTACAAAATCAGTGAATACATATCTGGAATGGAAAATGCTCAGGAGTTCACAACCTTGGAAGTGGTAGAGGAGTTTCCAAAACTAAGGGACAGGGTAAACACTCCACAAACATGGAGCTCTGCTGGCCTAAAAACTTTTTGAGAAACTGCCTCTGAGCTTCCACACTTGAAATATATGTTGTTTTCAGGAGATTTGGCTTCCTCTGTAGTGAGAACATCAAAGCTGGGTCTGCATCTATGTGACCTGGAGGACATGGTTTCTTATTTTCCAATGAACAAGTTGAAGCAGTGCTGAATCCTCTCTTTGTAGGTAAACTGAGGCCACTGGGGACTAAGTGTCTCCCCGTGTGGACTGTGAAGCCATTTGGTCCTCTTCCACTTTTTGTGGTGTTTTTGCTGCTGCACTGTGAGTTTGGTATTTGTTTCACGAAATACTAGGAGCTAAACTGGGACACAGTGCTGGAGGGAGTTCTGTCACGTGTGGTGGGTCAGGGTCTGCAAGAGAATGCACCAACTAGGCTCCTATCTCTCACAGCTTGCCCCATTGCCCCCTTGTCCATATCAACCTGATTCTTAATTTTCCTCTGAAAACTCTCCATATAACAAGATGCCTTTACATATAAGGGTCTGTTGGCTGCACCATGTCAGTTACAACCCATTTGGAATCCAATGGTAGATCCACATGGCCCTACCACGGATGTTTTAGCAAACACCTCCCCACCACTGCTCTAGACCCACTACTCAGCAGGCTCCAAATTTCTGGCATCTCTGTTCTACACCATTTTCATGAAACTCAGTAAATCAAGGCACTGTCTGGTATACTCATGATCAGCAACAGGACATCCAATGTTTCTCCAGTGCCACCTGGTCATAGGAATTTCAAAAATTTCATGGTATTTATCTAGCCATTTTTCAAGCATGAAGTTGGAGGCACTGTGGGTTTCAGTTCATTCAGCAAACATTAAATGGTGAGGAAGCTCATTTCAATGAAATCTCTGGAGAACTCTCACAGGCATGGCTTCCCAAAGAGTGGACAAAAGGTCACATTAGGCCAGGCCCATTGAGGTCTACAATGTGAGGTCCATGTGTGTTTTGACTCTCAACGATGGCTGCCATTTCTTTAAGAATAAAATCATGTGATATCCTTGCTGAGATTCCCAGGCCTCTGTGGAAATCCACCCGGGGCCTAGGTCTCAGTTTCCAAGAGCGACTTTCATGCGTGGCCTCTTAAAATCCCAACAAAATTCATGGCAATGCTTCTCTGAGTTCAGTTCCAAAACCCAGTCTCTAAGGGGAATCACACCAGAGTTCAAGCCCACGTGGACCCAGTCATTTTTTCCAATGCCACACAAATGACCAAAATTAAAACCAAAACACTCCCACATGGCCCTCATCTTATTTCATATAGTCAATCATCTTAACCTCTGGCTGGAGGTTTCCATGAGGGGCGCAGCCCAAGACAGTGTCCAAAATCAGCTCGTTTGCCCCTCATTTGTCTAAAGTCAGGGTAGCCTGGACACCGTTTCTGTGAACCAGGAGTGAACAAATAAGCCTGCCGTTAATACTTCTGTGTTTCTCCAATTTGAGGCCTACTGATTTTAGGTATCGATTCTTTAGGTGATTTAGAGTCATGCGAAAACACAAGTACCTCTGCAGGGCTTTGAAGAACTCATTTGACCCAAAGAATCCCTATTGTCATTTGATGGAGTGCAGGAACCTAACAGAGGAAGGCAAGAGACTTCATCCACAATGAATGAAATTTTTTGCCATTTTGGTTTTGGAAGCTGACATGGGATCATTCTTAAGATCCATCAGGTGCTGAGAATCTAAGTCACAGCCACACACAGGCCCAAGAGACTGATAAAGACACATCCCTTTCCAAAGCAATTAAGCAAAGAGCCACAGGTGAGGCCCATTCATTTCCATTTGAAAACTGTTTTCTTCAGGCTTCACAAAGGGGTGGCCTGAGGCAAAGACCTTCCTGACATTCAGTGCAACACAACAATAAGTAAGCAAAAGGCCCAAAGCAGGGTTTCTGCACTGAGACTTTCCTGGTCACACTGATATCTGAGTTTTCTGAGATGCTCGCCATTCTCTTCAGCTATCCAGTACATGGCCATGTCACAGAGCTTGGAGGTGGTACATATTTTGGACACAAATCCATGAGCCTATTCTGGAGAGTGGCCAGAATTCAGGAAGAAAACTACAACTTAGAAAGATAGCAGGTGTTGCACATCGATAAGACAAGCTGCAGTCCATTCATATATTGGGCATGGGAAGATTTATACTAGACAGGACACATCCATTAATGCATTCTCTTTTCTAATGTCCACAACAACGGACACAGTGGGATACACAGAAACAGAAACACTCGCCGTGTCAAATGACTTACTAGAAACTGTCCACTCCAAACCAAACAAACCGCCTTTTCTATCTATTCTCAGAACATGAGACAAAACAACAAACCCACACCCACTCCCACAAAGGCACCTCCTTCCCCCAAGTAGGTCTGTGACTATCCGGAGTGTCCTCTGACTGGTGGGCCATACTATGTTCCCCCGAAATGGCCTGTCTTCTCTCAGATCTTGTTTCCTTGACCAACTCTGTGAAGATGTCAGGAAAAAGTGGTTAGCCACTACCTGTTTTCTCAGGAAAGGTCCATCTTCAGAGCTCTCCTGGCATTTGGCCATCCTCACATCATTAGGTACCAAGAAAACTGACTCTGTCCTTGGTAAATCCAAACAAGTGAGCCCACTGGGACTGGGACTGGGACTGCCTCTGGGTGCCTGGCTTCTTGGATACCAAGTTCAGAGAGTTCCATCACCAAGGAAATGAGGTATGTCACATTCTTTGGAACTGAATGAGGTCACTGCCTTGGCAACCACTTTGTCCTAACAGTTGCTTCCAAGGGTTACATAAGATGGAGGTTGCCCCTACTTCCTGTGACACTTTCATAAGGTAGAATGTATATCACCATTGGCACCCGGGAACAGCTCTCCACTGAGCCCTGGTTCGGTCCATCTTCTGTACAATAAGAAGAGAGAGAGGCAGATTCAGACACATCCCTTCATCCTGACCAGGTTGTTTGCCATGGAAGATGACTTTTGCTCTCTCAGGTGCTTCATACCTGCCTACAACTTCTCCAGGTATCATTTGTGCATGGACATTTGAGGTTCTCATCAGGTGGAAGGTCCCCAACTTTCCTGTATTGTAAGAACCACTCTGTCCCTGCTCTTCTGTAAAATGATTGAGGGAACAGTGTATACTTGGGGTTAAAAACAGGTTTGATTTGGGTTACGAGTGATTCTGTGTGATGAATAATGGTATTGGGAACCTGCAATATTTACAAGAATATAGAGGTGAAATATAAGTAGGAAAACAGAAATCTAGGTATGATTTGAAGCCCAGAAGGGTTTTGCCCTTGATTGGGATACTTAGCTTTGAATGATGTTCTGCAAAGATGCCTCAGGTAATTCGATATACAATGGCATAGGACCTTGTACATTGGATGATTGAATTTAGAAGAGAACATCCAGTCAAAAAGGGATATTCAGTAGGATTAGGAAGATAGTCTGTAGGTTTAGGAAGAAGAGTGAGTATAGGATTTGGACCAAAAGTTCTTTAGCAATAGACTTTCTGTTGTTGAGTGAATGTAAATGTCAGCACATATGAAGAGTCAGTCACTATGTTGAACTGGGGAAAATATGTAGAAAAGCAGATATCAATAGAAACATTACGAAATCAGGCAAAGTATAAAGTGAGTGATAGAATTAGACATTTTCAACAGGGTTGAGTTTGAATATATAAATTAGGAAAAAAACAAATATTTAGTCACCAATAGGATTGACAATTGACAGCATTAGGCAACCTGGACATGGATGTTTTTAGAAATCCATGTTCACTTTCCATTTAGGCTTTGGTACAATCATAAGTGTGACCTTTCCATTTTTTGTCCAGAATATTACTGTGATAATGAGGTGACATGAGTATTTCTTTCACCATTTCTGGGAGCAATATATTGAAGATGTAAAATGAGAATCGGGGGTACAAAGAGGTGTACCCTGTTTCTAGGAACATAGAGAAAAAGCATGAATAGACCATACAGTGAATAAAAAATATAACTTTTTTGAACTTTAAATAATGAATTGAACTGATATCTGAAAAATTAAAGGAAATCGTATATTGATATACAATCATTCATTCCAACCAGGTATATATGTAATGGAAATATTTGTGTTTTGGTTTATCATGAAGAGTGTGTGAGTTTTGCTTCAAAATGATTATGGAAATTCAAAATAATGTGTTTGGAAAGAAGTCTCACGAAAAGACCAGTCAAGAAACCCTGACAATACATGTGTTCTGAAGCAAGAAGTGGTGAAAGTTGAAACAAATGCTTATTAATTTGTGAACTTGTGGATGAAATGTATATCCTGTGATGTGCAAAAACTGAAGAAACAATAATGTACCAGTGTCGAATACAAATGAATGACAAATTACATATCATGTCCCATAGGAGTCTATTTGCATTGATGTTAGACTGGGTCAGTTACTGTAGAATAATTAGGATTTGTATGCACCATTCACTGAAGTTAGTTTTCAGTACTAGGAAACAAATATGTATTTCAGGTGGATGAATATTTCTGATTATCATCTTGTGAAAAGTGGATTATAAATCCACATACATGAACATGAATGAATTTAGAGAGTGTATATTAGACACATATATTTCATATTTTGAAAAATTTGGAGAGTATATCTATATCTATATCTATATCTATATCTATACACACACACACACACACACACACACACACCCACACAACTCACAGACATTAAAAAGTACCAATATAAATGCCAATCGAAATTCATCAGTAAATATGTATCATCCACAAATGCAAAAATATTTATTTTACTGAACATGAGTTAATGTATAATGTTGTTCTACTAGGACGCTCTCCTATAAGTTGAATTTTCATTTCCAACAGCATTTAGGAGGAGTGAACTCTTCTCACAATTTGTATCTGCCAAGACAGCCACCTCACAAAAATGTACGTGTGATACCTGGTAGGATTCTATATATGCATATAAATATACGTGTGTGAAGAGTCTACAGAAAAAGGAAACAAGAATTCAGATATTTGTTAAGTTTAAAACACATGGAGAATATTTCAAATAAATTTGACTAGATTTATAACTCCTACCTTATATAATGCAAATGTCAAGTCCAAATATACAACATGTCTCCTCTGAAGTACTTGTATTTCTAATGTGTTGGGTTAATTTTCTCCATTATATTAGGATGAATAGTCTGAGTCTACTAGGTATGGGTTAGTGTCAGGGATTCAGTATTTCGAATGGAAAATTGGAAAATGAATCCAATGTGTATGTAAATATATGCTGCACAAATATCCTCCCGCTCTCATCCAGAACAATGCTTTGACATTACCTTCACCCCAAGTAAGACACAATTAGAGGAGAAGAGTTACAAAATCAGTGAATACATATCTGGAATGGAAAATGCTCAGGAGTTCACAACCTTGGAAGTGGTAGAGGAGTTTCCAAAACTAAGGGACAGGGTAAACACTCCACAAACATGGAGCTCTGCTGGCCTAAAAACTTTTTGAGAAACTGCCTCTGAGCTTCCACACTTGAAATATATGTTGTTTTCAGGAGATTTGGCTTCCTCTGTAGTGAGAACATCAAAGCTGGGTCTGCATCTATGTGACCTGGAGGACATGGTTTCTTATTTTCCAATGAACAAGTTGAAGCAGTGCTGAATCCTCTCTTTGTAGGTAAACTGAGGCCACTGGGGACTAAGTGTCTCCCCGTGTGGACTGTGAAGCCATTTGGTCCTCTTCCACTTTTTGTGGTGTTTTTGCTGCTGCACTGTGAGTTTGGTATTTGTTTCACGAAATACTAGGAGCTAAACTGGGACACAGTGCTGGAGGGAGTTCTGTCACGTGTGGTGGGTCAGGGTCTGCAAGAGAATGCACCAACTAGGCTCCTATCTCTCACAGCTTGCCCCATTGCCCCCTTGTCCATATCAACCTGATTCTTAATTTTCCTCTGAAAACTCTCCATATAACAAGATGCCTTTACATATAAGGGTCTGTTGGCTGCACCATGTCAGTTACAACCCATTTGGAATCCAATGGTAGATCCACATGGCCCTACCACGGATGTTTTAGCAAACACCTCCCCACCACTGCTCTAGACCCACTACTCAGCAGGCTCCAAATTTCTGGCATCTCTGTTCTACACCATTTTCATGAAACTCAGTAAATCAAGGCACTGTCTGGTATACTCATGATCAGCAACAGGACATCCAATGTTTCTCCAGTGCCACCTGGTCATAGGAATTTCAAAAATTTCATGGTATTTATCTAGCCATTTTTCAAGCATGAAGTTGGAGGCACTGTGGGTTTCAGTTCATTCAGCAAACATTAAATGGTGAGGAAGCTCATTTCAATGAAATCTCTGGAGAACTCTCACAGGCATGGCTTCCCAAAGAGTGGACAAAAGGTCACATTAGGCCAGGCCCATTGAGGTCTACAATGTGAGGTCCATGTGTGTTTTGACTCTCAACGATGGCTGCCATTTCTTTAAGAATAAAATCATGTGATATCCTTGCTGAGATTCCCAGGCCTCTGTGGAAATCCACCCGGGGCCTAGGTCTCAGTTTCCAAGAGCGACTTTCATGCGTGGCCTCTTAAAATCCCAACAAAATTCATGGCAATGCTTCTCTGAGTTCAGTTCCAAAACCCAGTCTCTAAGGGGAATCACACCAGAGTTCAAGCCCACGTGGACCCAGTCATTTTTTCCAATGCCACACAAATGACCAAAATTAAAACCAAAACACTCCCACATGGCCCTCATCTTATTTCATATAGTCAATCATCTTAACCTCTGGCTGGAGGTTTCCATGAGGGGCGCAGCCCAAGACAGTGTCCAAAATCAGCTCGTTTGCCCCTCATTTGTCTAAAGTCAGGGTAGCCTGGACACCGTTTCTGTGAACCAGGAGTGAACAAATAAGCCTGCCGTTAATACTTCTGTGTTTCTCCAATTTGAGGCCTACTGATTTTAGGTATCGATTCTTTAGGTGATTTAGAGTCATGCGAAAACACAAGTACCTCTGCAGGGCTTTGAAGAACTCATTTGACCCAAAGAATCCCTATTGTCATTTGATGGAGTGCAGGAACCTAACAGAGGAAGGCAAGAGACTTCATCCACAATGAATGAAATTTTTTGCCATTTTGGTTTTGGAAGCTGACATGGGATCATTCTTAAGATCCATCAGGTGCTGAGAATCTAAGTCACAGCCACACACAGGCCCAAGAGACTGATAAAGACACATCCCTTTCCAAAGCAATTAAGCAAAGAGCCACAGGTGAGGCCCATTCATTTCCATTTGAAAACTGTTTTCTTCAGGCTTCACAAAGGGGTGGCCTGAGGCAAAGACCTTCCTGACATTCAGTGCAACACAACAATAAGTAAGCAAAAGGCCCAAAGCAGGGTTTCTGCACTGAGACTTTCCTGGTCACACTGATATCTGAGTTTTCTGAGATGCTCGCCATTCTCTTCAGCTATCCAGTACATGGCCATGTCACAGAGCTTGGAGGTGGTACATATTTTGGACACAAATCCATGAGCCTATTCTGGAGAGTGGCCATAATTCAGGAAGAAAACTACAACTTAGAAAGATAGCAGGTGTTGCACATCGATAAGACAAGCTGCAGTCCATTCATATATTGGGCATGGGAAGATTTATACTAGACAGGACACATCCATTAATGCATTCTCTTTTCTAATGTCCACAACAACGGACACAGTGGGATACACAGAAACAGAAACACTCGCCGTGTCAAATGACTTACTAGAAACTGTCCACTCCAAACCAAACAAACCGCCTTTTCTATCTATTCTCAGAACATGAGACAAAACAACAAACCCACACCCACTCCCACAAAGGCACCTCCTTCCCCCAAGTAGGTCTGTGACTATCCGGAGTGTCCTCTGACTGGTGGGCCATACTATGTTCCCCCGAAATGGCCTGTCTTCTCTCAGATCTTGTTTCCTTGACCAACTCTGTGAAGATGTCAGGAAAAAGTGGTTAGCCACTACCTGTTTTCTCAGGAAAGGTCCATCTTCAGAGCTCTCCTGGCATTTGGCCATCCTCACATCATTAGGTACCAAGAAAACTGACTCTGTCCTTGGTAAATCCAAACAAGTGAGCCCACTGGGACTGGGACTGGGACTGCCTCTGGGTGCCTGGCTTCTTGGATACCAAGTTCAGAGAGTTCCATCACCAAGGAAATGAGGTATGTCACATTCTTTGGAACTGAATGAGGTCACTGCCTTGGCAACCACTTTTTCCTAACAGTTGCTTCCAAGGGTAACATAAGATGGAAGTTGCCCCTACTTCCTGTGACACTTTCATAAGGTAGAATGTATATCACCATTGGCACCCGGGAACAGCTCTCCACTCTGCCCTGGTTTGGTCCATCTTCTGTACTATAAGAAGAGAGAGAGGCAGAGTCAGACACATCCCTTCATCCTGACCAGGTTGTTTGCCATGGAAGATGACTTTTGCTCTCTCAGGTGCTTCATACCTGCCTACAACTTCTCCAGGTATCATTTGTGCATGGACATTTGAGGTTCTCATCAGGTGGAAGGTCCCCAACTTTCCTGTATTGTAAGAACCACTCTGTCCCTGATCTTCTGTAAAATGATTGAGGGAACAGTGTATACTTGGGGTCAAAAACAGGTTTGATTTGGGTTATGAGTGATTCTGTGTGATGAGTAATGGTATTGGGAACCTGCAGTATTTACTAGAATATTGTGGTGAAATATAAGTAGGAAAACAGAAATCTAGGTATGATTTGAATCCCAGAAGGGTTTTGCCCTTGATTGGGATACTTAGCTTTGAATGATGTTCTGCAAAGATGCCTCAGATAATTCCATATATAATGGCATAGGACCTTGTACATTGGATGATTGAATTTAGAAGAGAACATCCAGTCAAAAAGGGATATTCAGTAGAATTAGGAAGATAGTCGGTAGGTTTAGGAAGAAGAGTGAGTATAGGATTTGGACCAAAAGTTCTTTAGCAATAGACTTTCTGTTGTTGAGTGAATGTAAATGTCAGCACATATGAAGAGTCAGTCACTATGTTGAACTGGGGAAAATATGTAGAAAAGCAGATATCAATAGAAAAATTAAGAAATCAGGCAAAGTATAAAGTGAGTGATAGAATTAGACATTTTTAACAGGGTTGAGTTTGAATATATAAATTAGGAAAAAAACAAATATGTAGTCACCAATAGGATTGACAATTGACAGCATTAGGCAACCTGGGCATGGATGTTTTTAGAAATCCATGTTCACTTTCCATTTAGGCTTTGGTACAATCATAAGTGTGACCTTTCCATTTTTTGTCCAGAATATTACTGTGATAATGAGGTGACATGAGTATTTCTTTCACCATTTCTGGGAGCAATATATTGAAGATGTAAAATGAGAATCGGGGGTACAAAGAGGTGTACCCTATTTCTAGGAATATAGAGAAAAAGCATGAATAGACCATACTGTGAATAAATAATATAACTTTTTTGAACTTTAAATAATGAATTGAACTGATATCTGAAAAATTAAAGGAAATCGTATATTGATATACAATCATTCATTCCAACCAGGTATATATGTAATGGAAATATTTGTGTTTTGGTTTATCATGAAGAGTGTGTGAGTTTTGCTTCAAAATGATTATGGAAATTCAAAATAATGTGTTTGGAAGAAGTCTCATGAAAAGACCAGTCAAGAAACCCTGACAATACATGTGTTCTGAAGCAAGAAGTGGTGAAAGTTGAAACAAATGCTTATTAATTTGTGAACTTGTGGATGAAATGTATATCCTGTGATGTGCAAAAACTGAAGAAACAATAATGTACCAGTGTCGAATACAAATGAATGACAAATTACATATCATGTCCCATAGGAGTCTACTTGCATTGATGTTAGACTGGGTCAGTTACTGTAGAATAATTAGGATTTGTATGCACCATTCACTGAAGTTAGTTTTCAGTACTAGGAAACAAATATGTATTTCAGGTGGATGAATATTTCTGATTATAATCTTGTGAAAAGTGGATTATAAATCCACATACATGAACATGAATGAATTTAGAGAGTGTATATTAGACACATATATTTCATATTTTGAAAAATTTGGAGAGTATATCTATATCTATATCTATATCTATACACACACACACACACACACACACACACACACAACTCACAGACATTAAAAAGTACCAGTATAAATGCCAATCGAAATTCATCAGTAAATATGTATCATCCACAAATGCAAAAATATTTATTTTACTGAACATGAGTTAATGTATAATGTTGTTCTACTAGGACGCTCTCCTATAAGTTGAATTTTCATTTCCAACAGCATTTAGGAGGAGTGAACTCTTCTCACAATTTGTATCTGCCAAGACAGCCACCTCACAAAAATGTACGTGTGATACCTGGTAGGATTCTATATATGCATATAAATATACGTGTGTGAAGAGACTACAGAAAAAGGAAAAAAGAATTCACATATTTGTTAAGTTTAAAACACATGGAGAATATTTCAAATAAATTTGACTAGATTTATAACTCCTACCTTATATAATGCAAATGTCAAGTCCAACTATACAACATGTCTCCTCTGAACTACTTGTATTTCTAATGTGTTGGGTTAATTTTCTCCATTATATTAGGATGAATAGTCTGAGTCTACTAGGTATGGGTTAGTGTCAGGGATTCAGTATTTCGAATGGAAAATTGGAAAATGAATCCAATGTGTATGTAAATATATGCTGCACAAATATCCTCCCGCTCTCATCCAGAACAATGCCTTGACATTACCTTCACCCCAAGTAAGACACAATTAGAGGAGAAGAGTTACAAAATCAGTGAATACATATCTGGAATGGGAAATGCTCAGGAGTTCACAACCTTGGAGGTGGTAGAGGAGTTTCCAAAACTAAGGGACAGGGTAAACACTCCACAAACATGGAGCTCTGCTGGCCTAAAAACTTTTTGAGAAACTGCCTCTGAGCTTCCACACTTGAAATATATGTTGTTTTCAGGAGATTTGGCTTCCTCTGTAGTGAGAACATCAAAGCTGGGTCTGCATCTATGTGACCTGGAGGACATGGTTTCTTATTTCCCAATGAACAAGATGAAGCAGTGCTGAATCCTCTCTTTGTAGGTAAACTGAGGCCACTGGGGACTAAGTGTCTCCCCGTGTGGACTGTGAAGCCATTTGGTCCTCTTCCACTTTTTGTGGTGTTTTTGCTGCTGCACTGTGAGTTTGGTATTTGTTTCACGAAATACTAGGAGCTAAACTGGGACACAGTGCTGGAGGGAGTTCTGTCACGTGTGGTGGGTCAGGGTCTGCAAGAGAATGCACCAACTAGGCTCCTATCTCTCACAGCTTGCCCCATTGCCCCCTTGTCCATATCAACCTGATTCTTAATTTTCCTCTGAAAACTCTCCATATAACAAGATGCCTTTACATATAAGGGTCTGTTGGCTGCACCATGTCAGTTACAACCCATTTGGAATCCAATGGTAGATCCACATGGCCCTACCACGGATGTTTTAGCAAACACCTCCCCACCACTGCTCTAGACCCACTACTCAGCAGGCTCCAAATTTCTGGCATCTCTGTTCTACACCATTTTCATGAAACTCAGTAAATCAAGGCACTGTCTGGTATACTCATGATCAGCAACAGGACATCCAATGTTTCTCCAGTGCCACCTGGTCATAGGAATTTCAAAAATTTCATGGTATTTATCTAGCCATTTTTCAAGCATGAAGTTGGAGGCACTGTGGGTTTCAGTTCATTCAGCAAACATTAAATGGTGAGGAAGCTCATTTCAATGAAATCTCTGGAGAACTCTCACAGGCATGGCTTCCCAAAGAGTGGAAAAAAGGTCACATTAGGCCAGGCCCATTGAGGTCTACAATGTGAGGTCCATGTGTGTTTTGACTCTCAACTATGGCTGCCATTTCTTTAAGAATAAAATCATGTGATATCCTTGCTGAGATTCCCAGGCCTCTGTGGAAATCCACCCGGGGCCTAGGTCTCAGTTTCCAAGAGCGACTTTCATGCATGGCCTCTTAAAATCCCAACAAAATTCATGGCAATGCTTCTCTGAGTTCAGTACCAAAACCCAGTCTCTAAGGGGAATCACACCAGAGTTCAAGCCCACGTGGACCCAGTCATTTTTTCCAATGCCACACAAATGACCAAAATTAAAACCAAAACACTCCCACATGGCCCTCATCTTATTTCATATAGTCAATCATCTTAACCTCTGGCTGGAGGTTTCCATGAGGGGCGCAGCCCAAGACAGTGTCCAAAATCAGCTCGTTTGCCCCTCATTTGTCTAAAGTCAGGGTAGCTTGGACACCGTTTCTGTGAACCAGGAGTGAACAAATAAGCCTGCTATTAATACTTCTGTGTTTCTCCAATTTGAGGCCTACTGATTTTAGGTATCTATTCTTTAGGTGATTTAGAGTCATGCGAAAACACAAGCACCTCTGCAGGACTTTGAAGAACTCATTTGACCCAAAGAATCCCAATTGTCATTTGATGGAGTGCAGGAACCTAACAGAGGAAGGCAAGAGACTTCATCCACAATGAATGAAATTTTTTGCCATTTTGGTTTTGGAAGCTCACATGGGATCATTCTTAAGATCCATCAGGTGCTGAGAATCTAAGTCACAGCCACACACAGGCCCAAGAGGCTGATAAAGACACATCCCTTTCCAAAGCAATTAAGCAAAGAGCCACAGGTGAGGCCCATTCATTTCCATTTGAAAACTGTTTTCTTCAGGCTTCACAAAGGGGTGGCCTGAGGCAAAGACCTTCCTGACATTCAGTGCAACACAACAATAAGTAAGCAAAAGGCCCAAAGCAGGGTTTCTGCACTGAGACTTTCCTGGTCACACTGATATCTGAGTTTTCTGAGATGCTCGCCATTCTCTTCAGCTATCCAGTACATGGCCATGTCACAGAGCTTGGAGGTGGTACATATTTTGGACACAAATCCATGAGCCTATTCTGGAGAGTGGCCAGAATTCAGGAAGAAAACTACAACTTAGAAAGATAGCAGGTGTTGCACATCGATAAGACAAGCTGCAGTCCATTCATATATTGGGCATGGGAAGATTTATACTAGACAGGACACATCCATTAATGCATTCTCTTTTCTAATGTCTACAACAACGGACACAGTGGGATACACAGAAAGAGAAACACTCGCCGTGTCAAATGACTTACTAGAAACTGTCCACTCCAAACCAAACAAACCGCCTTTTCTATCTATTCTCAGAACATGAGACAAAACAACAAACCCACACCCACTCCCACAAAGGCACCTCCTTCCCCCAAGTAGGTCTGTGACTATCCGGAGTGTCCTCTGACTGGTGGGCCATACTATGTTCCCCCGAAATGGCCTGTCTTCTCTCAGATCTTGTTTCCTTGACCAACTCTGTGAAGATGTCAGGAAAAAGTGGTTAGCCACTACCTGTTTTCTCAGGAAAGGTCCATCTTCAGAGCTCTCCTGGCATTTGGCCATCCTCACATCATTAGGTACCAAGAAAACTGACTCTGTCCTTGGTAAATCCAAACAAGTGAGCCCACTGGGACTGGGACTGGGACTGCCTCTGGGTGCCTGGCTTCTTGGATACCAAGTTCAGAGAGTTCCATCACCAAGGAAATGAGGTATGTCACATTCTTTGGAACTGAATGAGGTCACTGCCTTGGCAACCACTTTTTCCTAACAGTTGCTTCCAAGGGTAACATAAGATGGAAGTTGCCCCTACTTCTTGTGACACTTTCATAAGGTAGAATGTATATCACCATTGGCACCCGGGAACAGCTCTCCACTCTGCCCTGGTTTCGTCCATCTTCTGTACTATAAGAAGAGAGAGAGGCAGATTCAGACACATCCCTTCATCCTGACCAGGTTGTTTGCCATGGAAGATGACTTTTGCTCTCTCAGGTGCTTCATACCTGCCTACAACTTCTCCAGGTATCATTTGTGCATGGACATTTGAGGTTCTCATCAGGTGGAAGGTCCCCAACTTTCCTGTATTGTAAGAACCACTCTGTCCCTGCTCTTCTGTAAAATGATTGAGGGAACAGTGTATACTTGGGGTTAAAAACAGGTTTGATTTGGGTTACGAGTGATTCTGTGTGATGAATAATGGTATTGGGAACCTGCAATATTTACAAGAATATAGAGGTGAAATATAAGTAGGAAAACAGAAATCTAGGTATGATTTGAAGCCCAGAAGGGTTTTGCCCTTGATTGGGATACTTAGCTTTGAATGATGTTCTGCAAAGGTGCCTCAGATAATTCGATATACAATGGCATAGGACCTTGTACATTGGATGATTGAATTTAGAAGAGAACATCCAGTCAAAAAGGGATATTCAGTAGGATTAGGAAGATAGTCTGTAGGTTTAGGAAGAAGAGTGAGTATAGGATTTGGACCAAAAGTTCTTTAGCAATAGATTTTCGGTTGTTGAGTGAATGTAAATATCAGCACATATGAAGAGTCAGTCACTATGTTGAACTGGGGAAAATATGTAGAAAAGCAGATATCAATAGAAACATTACGAAATCAGGCAAAGTATCAAGTGAGTGATAGAATTAGACATTTTCAACAGGGTTGAGTTTGAATATATAAATTAGGAAAAAAACAAATATGTAGTCACCAATAGGATTGACAATTGACAGCATTAGGCAACCTGGACATGGATGTTTTTAGAAATCCATGTTCACTTTCCATTTAGGCTTTGGTACAATCATAAGTGTGACCTTTCCATTTTTTGTCCAGAATATTACTGTGATAATGAGGTGACATGAGTATTTCTTTCACCATTTCTGGGAGCAATATATTGAAGATGTAAAATGAGAATCGGGGGTACAAAGAGGTGTACCCTGTTTCTAGGAACATAGAGAAAAAGCATGAATAGACCATACAGTGAATAAAAAATATAACTTTTTTGAACTTTAAATAATGAATTGAACTGATATCTGAAAAATTAAAGGAAATCATATATTGATATACAATCATTCATTCCAACCAGGTATATATGTAATGGAAATATTTGTGTTTTGGTTTATCATGAAGAGTGTGTGAGTTTTGCTTCAAAATGATTATGGAAATTCAAAATAATGTGTTTGGAAAGAAGTCTCACGAAAAGACCAGTCAAGAAACCCTGACAATACATGTGTTCTGAAGCAAGAAGTGGTGAAAGTTGAAACAAATGCTTATTAATTTGTGAACTTGTGGATGAAATGTATATCCTGTGATGTGCAAAAACTGAAGAAACAATAATGTACCAGTGTCGAATACAAATGAATGACAAATTACATATCATGTCCCATAGGAGTCTACTTGCATTGATGTTAGACTGCGTCAGTTACTGTAGAATAATTAGGATTTGTATGCACCATTCACTGAAGTTAGTTTTCAGTACTAGGAAACAAATATGTATTTCAGGTGGATGAATATTTCTGATTATCATCTTGTGAAAAGTGGATTATAAATCCACATACATGAACATGAATGAATTTAGAGAGTGTATATTAGACACATATATTTCATATTTTGAAAAATTTGGAGAGTATATCTATATCTATATCTATATCTATACACACACACACACACACACACACACACACAACTCACAGACATTAAAAAGTACCAATATAAATGCCAATCGAAATTCATCAGTAAATATGTATCATCCACAAATGCAAAAATATTTATTTTACTGAACATGAGCTAATGAATAATGTTGTTCTACTAGGACACTCTCCTATAAGTTGAATTTTCATTTCCAACAGCATTTAGGAGGAGTGAACTCTTCTCACAATTTGTATCTGCCAAGACAGCCACCTCACAAAAATGTACGTGTGATACCTGGTAGGATTCTATATATGCATATAAATATACATGTGTGAATAGACTACAGAAAAAGGAAACAAAAATTCACATATTTGTTAAGTTTAAAACACATGGAGAATATTTCAAATAAATTTGACTAGATTTATAACTCCTACCTTATATAATGCAAATGTCAAGTCCAACTATACAACATGTCTCCTCTGAAGTACTTGTATTTCTAATGTGTTGGGTTAATATTCTCCATTATATTAGGATGAATAGTCTGAGTCTACTAGGTATGGGTTAGTGTCAGGGATTCAGTATTTCGAATGGAAAATTGGAAAATGAATCCAATGTGTATGCAAATATATGCTGCACAAATATCCTCCCGCTCTCATCCAGAACAATGCCTTGACATTACCTTCACCCCAAGTAAGACACAATTAGAGGAGAAGAGTTACAAAATCAGTGAATACATATCTGGAATGGAAAATGCTCAGGAGTTCACAACCTTGGAGGTGGTAGAGGAGTTTCCAAAACTAAGGGACAGGGTAAACACTCCACAAACATGGAGCTCTGCTGGCCTAAAAACTTTTTGAGAAACTGCCTCTGAGCTTCCACACTTGAAATATATGTTGTTTTCAGGAGATTTGGCTTCCTCTGTAGTGAGAACATCAAAGCTGGGTCTGCATCTATGTGACCTGGAGGACATGGTTTCTTATTTTCCAATGAACAAGATGAAGCAGTGCTGAATCCTATCTTTGTAGGTAAACTGAGGCCATTGGGGACTAAGTGTCTCCCCGTGTGGACTGTGAAGCCATTTGGTCCTCTTCCACTTTTTGTGGTGTTTTTGCTGCTGCACTGTGAGTTTGATATTTGTTTCACGAAATACTAGGAGCTAACCGGGGACACAGTGCTGGAGGGAGTTCTGTCACGTGTGGTGGGTCAGGGTCTGCAAGAGAATGCACCAACTAGGCTCCTATCTCTCACAGCTTGCCCCATTGCCCCCTTGTCCATATCAACCTGATTCTTAATTTTCCTCTGAAAACTCTCCATATAACAAGATGCCTTTACATATAAGGGTCTGTTGGCTGCACCACGTCAGTTACAAGCCATTTTTAATCCAATGGTAGATCCACATGGCCCTACCACGGATGTTTTAGCAAACACCTCCCCACCACTGCTCTAGACCCACTACTCAGCAGGCTCCAAATTTCTGGCATCTCTGTTCTACACCATTTTCATGAAACTCAGTAAATCAAGGCACTGTCTGGTATACTCATGATCAGCAACAGGACATCCAATGTTTCTCCAGTGCCACCTGGTCATAGGAATTTCAAAAATTTCATGGTATTTATCTAGCCATTTTTCAAGCATGAAGTTGGAGGCACTGTGGGTTTCAGTTCATTTAGCAAACATTAAATGGTGAGGAAGCTCATTTCAATGAAATCTCTGGAGAACTCTCACAGGCATGGCTTCCCAAAGAGTGGACAAAAGGTAACATTAGGCCAGGCCCATTGAGGTCTACAATGTGAGGTCCATGTGTGTTTAGACTCTCAACTATGGCTGCCATTTCTTTAAGAATAAAATCATGTGATTTCCTTGCTGAGATTCCCAGGCCTCTGTGGAAATCCACCCGGGGCCTAGGTCTCAGTTTCCAAGAGCGACTTTCATGCGTGGCCTCTTAAAATCCCAACAAAATTCATGGCAATGCTTCTCTGAGTTCAGTTCCAAAACCCAGTCTCTAAGGGGAATCACACCAGAGTTCAAGCCCACGTGGACCCAGTCATTTTTTCCAATGCCACACAAATGACCAAAATTAAAACCAAAACACTCCCACATGGCCCTCATCTTATTCCATATAGTCAATCATCTTAACCTTTGGCTGGAGGTTTCCATGAGGGGCGCAGCCAATGACAGTGTCCAAAATCAGCTCGTTTGCCCCTCATTTGTCTAAAGTCAGGGTAGCCTGGACACCGTTTCTGTGAACCAGGAGTGAACAAATAAGCCTGCCGTTAATACTTCTGTGTTTCTCCAATTTGAGGCCTACTGATTTTAGGTATCGATTCTTTAGGTGATTTAGAGTCATGCGAAAACACAAGCACCTCTGCAGGGCTTTGAAGAACTCATTTGACCCAAAGAATCCCTATTGTCATTTGATGGAGTGCAGGAACCTAACAGAGGAAGGCAAGAGACTTCATCCACAATGAATGATATTTTTTGCCATTTTGGTTTTGGAAGCTCACATGGGATCATTCTTAAGATCCATCAGGTGCTGAGAATCTAAGTCACAGCCACACACAGGCCCAAGAGGCTGATAAAGACACATCCCTTTCTAAAGCAATTAAGCAAAGAGCCACAGGTGAGGCCCATTCATTTCCATTTGAAAACTGTTTTCTTCAGGCTTCACAAAGGGGTGGCCTGAGGCAAAGACCTTCCTGACATTCAGTGCAACACAACAATAAGTAAGCAAAAGGCCCAAAGCAGGGTTTCTGCACTGAGACTTTCCTGGTCACACTGATATCTGAGTTTTCTGAGATGCTCGCCATTCTCTTCAGCTATCCAGTACATGGCCATGTCACAGAGCTTGGAGGTGGTACATATTTTGGACACAAATCCATGAGCCTATTCTGGAGAGTGGCCAGAATTCAGGAAGAAAACAACAACTTAGAAAGATAGCAGGTGTTGCACATCGATAAGACAAGCTGCAGTCCATTCATATATTGGGCAGGATGAATTTTGGTATGATTTATACTAGACAGGACACATCCATTAATGCATTCTCTTTTCTAATGTCTACAACAACGGACACAGTGGGATACACAGAAACAGAAACACTCGCCGTGTCAAATGACTTACTAGAAACTGTCCACTCCAAACCAAACAAACCGCCTTTCCTATCTATTCTGAGAACATGAGACAAAACAACAAACCCACACCCACTCCCACAAAGGCACCTCCTTCCCCCAAGTAGGTCTGTGACTATCCGGAGTGTCCTCTGACTGGTGGGCCATACTATGTTCCCCCGAAATGGCCTGTCTTCTCTCAGATCTTGTTTCCTTGACCAACTCTGTGAAGATGTCAGGAAAAAGTGGTTAGCCACTACCTGTTTTCTCAGGAAAGGTCCATCTTCAGAGCTCTCCTGGCATTTGGCCATCCTCACATCATTAGGTACCAAGAAAACTGACTCTGTCCTTGGTAAATCCAAACAAGTGAGCCCACTGGGACTGGGACTACGACTGCCTCTGGGTGCCTGGCTTCTTGGATACCAAGTTCAGAGAGTTCCATCACCAAGGAAATGAGGTATGTCACATTCTTTGGAACTGAATGACGTCACTGCCTTGGCAACCACTTTGTCGTAACAGTTGCTACAAAGGGTAACATAAAATGGAGGTTGCCCCGCTTCCTGTGACACTTTCATAAGGTAGAATGTATATTACCATTGGCACCCGGGAACAGCTCTCCACTCAGGCCTGGTTTGGTCCATCTTCTCTACAATAAGAAGAGAGAGATTCAGATTCAGACACATCCCTTCATCCTGACCAGGTTGTTTGCCATGGAAGATGACTTTTGCTTTCTCAGGTGCTTCATACCTGCCTACAACTTCTCCAGGTATCATTTGTGCATGGACATTTGAGGTTCTCATCAGGTGGAAGGTCCCCAACTTTCCTGTATTGTAAGAACCACTCTGTCCCTGCTCTTCTGTAAAATGATTGAGGGAACAGTGTATACTTGGGGTTAAAAACAGGTTTGATTTATGTTACGAGTGATTCTGTGTGATGAATAATGGTATTGGGAACCTGCAATATTTACAAGAATATAGAGGTGAAATATAAGTAGGAAAACAGAAATCTAGGTATGATTTGAAGCCCAGAAGGGTTTTGCCCTTGATTGGGATACTTAGCTTTGAATGATGTTCTGCAAAGATGCCTCAGATAATTCGATATACAATGGCATAGGACCTTGTACATTGGATGATTGAATTTAGAAGAGAACATCCAGTCAAAAAGGGATATTCAGTAGGATTAGGAAGATAGTCTGTAGGTTTAGGAAGAAGAGTGAGTATAGGATTTGGACCAAAAGATCTTTAGCAATAGACTTTCAGTTGTTGAGTGAATATAAATGTCAGCACATATGAAGAGTCAGTCACTATGTTGAACTGGGGAAAATATGTAGAAAAGCAGATATCAATGGAAACATTACGAAATCAGACAAAGTATAAAGTGAGTGATAGAATTAGACATTTTCAACAGGGTTGAGTTTGAATATATAAATTAGGAAAAAAACAAATATGTAGTCACCAATAGGATTGACAATTGACAGCATTAGGCAACCTGGACATGGATTTTTTTAGAAATCCATGTTCACTTTCCATTTAGGCTTTGGTTCAATCATAATTGTGACCTTTCCATTTTTTGTCCAGAATATTACTGTGATAATGAGGTGACATGAGTATTTCTTTCACCATTACTGGAGTAATATATTGAAGATGTAAAATGAGAATCAGGGGTACAAAGAGGTGTACCCTGTTTCTAGGAACATAGAGAAAAAGCATGAATAGACCATACTGTGAATAAATAATATAACTTTTTTGAACTTTAAATAATGAATTGAACTGATATCTGAAAAATTAAAGGAAATCGTATATTGATATACAATCACTCATTCCAACCAAGTATATATGTAATGGAAATATTTGTGTTTAGGTTTATCATGAAGAGTGTGTGAGTTTTGCTTCAAAATGATTATGGAAATTCAAAATAATGTGTTTGGAAAGAAGTCTCATGAAAAGACCAGTCAAGAAACCCTGACAATACATGTGTTCTGAAGCAAGAAGTGGTGAAAGTTGAAACAAATGCTTATTAATTTGTGAACTTGTGGATGAAATGTATATCCTGTGATGTGCAAAAACTGAAGAAACAATAATGTACCAGTGTCGAAAACAAATGAATGACAAATTACATATCATGTCCCATAGGAGTCTACTTGCATTGATGTTAGACTGGGTCAGTTACTGTAGAATAATTAGGATTTGTATGCACCATTCACTGAAGTTAGTTTTCAGTACTA
Source organism: Callospermophilus lateralis (assembly GCF_048772815.1). NCBI lineage: Eukaryota > Metazoa > Chordata > Mammalia > Rodentia > Sciuridae > Callospermophilus > Callospermophilus lateralis. The sequence goes on along the minus strand of NW_027515042.1, from coordinate 3,128 downwards.
GGAAACAAATATGTATTTCAGGTGGATGAATTTTCTGATTATCATCTTGTGAAAAGTGGATTATAAATCCACATACATGAACATGAATGAATTTAGAGAGTGTATATTAGACACATATATTTCATATTTTGAAAAATTTGGAGAGTATATCTATATCTATATCTATACACACACACACACACACACACACACACACACACAACTCACAGACATTAAAAAGTACCAATATAAATGCCAATCGAAATTCATCAGTAAATATGTATCATCCACAAATGCAAAAATATTTATTTTACTGAACATGAGCTAATGAATAATGTTGTTCTACTAGGACGCTCTCCTATAAGTTGAATTTTCATTTCCAACAGCATTTAGGAGGAGTGAACTCTTCTCACAATTTGTATCTGCCAAGACAGCCACCTCACAAAAATGTACGTGTGATACCTGGTATTATTCTATATATGCATATAAATATACATGTGTGAATAGACTACAGAAAAAGGAAACAAAAATTCACATATTTGTTAAGTTTAAAACACATGGAGAATATTTCAAATAAATTTGACTAGATTTATAACTCCTACCTTATATAATGCAAATGTCAAGTCCAACTATACAACATGTCTCCTCTGAAGTACTTGTATTTCTAATGTGTTGGGTTAATTTTCTCCATTATATTAGGATGAATAGTCTGAGTCTACAAGTATGGGTTAGTGTCAGGGATTCAGTATTTCGAATGGAAAATTGGAAAATGAATCCAATGTGTATGCAAATATATGCTGCACAAATATCCTCCCGCTCTCATCCAGAACAATGCCTTGACATTACCTTCACCCAAGTAAGACACAATTAGAGGAGAAGAGTTACAAAATCAGTGAATACATATCTGGAATGGAAAATGCTCAGGAGTTCACAACTTGGAGGTGGTAGAGGAGTTTCCAAAACTAAGGGACAGGTAAACACTCCACAAACATGGAGCTCTGCGGGCCTAAAAACTTTTTGAGAATCTGCCTCTGAGCTTCCACAGTTGAAATATATGTTGTTTTCAGGAGTTTTGGCTTCCTCTGTAGTGAGAACATCAAAGCTGGGTCTGCATCTATGTGACCTGGAGGACATGGTTTCTTATTTTCCAATGAACAAGATGAAGCAGTGCTGAATCCTCTCTTTGTAGGTAAACTGAGGCCACTAGGGACTAAGTGTCTCCCCGTGTGGACTGTGAATCCATTTGGTCTCTTCCACTTTTTGTGGTGTTTTTGCTGCTGCACTGTGAGTTTGGTATTTGTTTCACGAAATACTAGGAGCTAAACTGGGACACAGTGCTGGAGGGAGTTCTGTCACGTGTGGTGGGTCAGGGTCTGCAAGAGAATGCACCAACTAGGCTCCTATCTCTCCAGCTTGCCCCATTGCCCCCTTGTCCATATCAACCTGATTCTTAATTTTCCTCTGAAAACTCTCCATATAACAAGATGCCTTTACATATAAGGGTCTGTTGGCTGCACCATGTCAGTTACAAGCCATTTGGAATCCCAATGGTAGATCCACATGGCCCTACCACGGATGTTTTAGCAAACACCTCCCCACCACTGCTCTAGACCCACTACTCAGCAGGCTCCAAATTTCTGGCATCTCTGTTCTACACCATTTTCATGAAACTCAGTAAATCAAGGCACTGTCTGGTATACTCATGATCAGCAACAGGACATCCAATGTTTCTCCAGTGCCACCTGGTCATAGGAATTTCAAAATTTCATGGTATTTATCTAGCCATTTTCAAGCATGAAGTTGGAGGCACTGTGGGTTTCAGTCATTCAGCAAACATTAAATGGTGAGGAAGCTCATTTCAATGAAATTTCTGGAGAACTCTCACAGGCATGGCTTCCCAAAGAGTGGACAAAAGGTGACATTAGGCCAGGCCCATTGAGGTCTACAATGTGAGGTCCATGTGTGTTTTGACTCTCAACGATGGCTGCCATTTCTTTAAGAATAAAATCATGTGATATCCTTGCTGAGATTCCCAGGCCTCTGTGGAAATCCACCTGGGCCTAGGTCTCAGTTTCCAAGAGCGACTTCATGCGTGGCCTCTTAAAATCCCAACAAAATTCATGGCAATGCTTCTCTGAGTTCAGTTCCAAAACCCAGTCTCTAAGGGGAATCACACCAGAGCTTCAAGCCCACGTGGACCCAGTCATTTTTTCAATGCCACACAAATGACCAAAATTAAAACCAAAACACTCCCACATGGCCCTCATCTTATTTCATATAGTCAATCATCTTAACTTCTGGCTGGAGGTTTCCATGAGGGCGCAGCCCAAGACAGTGTCCAAAATCAGCTCGTTTGCCCCTCATTTGTCTAAAGTCAGGGTAGCCTGGGTACCGTTTCTGTGAACCAGGAGTGAACAAATAAGCCTGCCGTTAATACTTCTGTGTTTCTCCAATTTGAGGCCTACTGATTTTAGGTATCGATTCTTTAGGTGATTTAGAGTCATGCGAAAACACAAGCACCTCTGCAGGGCTTTGAAGAACTCATTTGACCCAAAGAATCCCTATTGTCATTTGATGGAGTGCAGAAACCTAACAGAGGAAGGCAAGAGACTTCATCCACAATGAATGAAATTTTTTGCCATTTTGGTTTTGGAAGCTCACATGGGATCATTCTTAAGATCCATCAGGTGCTGAGAATCTAAGTCACAGCCACACACAGGCCCAAGAGGCTGATAAAGACACATCCCTTTCCAAAGCAATTAAGCAGAGAGCCACAGGTGAGGCCCTTTCATTTCCATTTGAAAACTGTTTTCTTCAGGCTTCACAAAGGGGTGGCCTGAGGCAAAGACCTTCCTGACATTCAGTGCAACACACAATAAGTAAGCAAAAGGCCCAAAGCACGGTTTCTGCACTGAGACTTTCCTGGTCACACTGATATCTGAGTTTTTCTGAGATGCTCGCCATTCTCTTCAGCTATCCAAGTACATGGCCATGTCACAGAGCTTGGAGGTGGTACATATTTTGGACCCAAATCCATGAGCCTATTCTGGAGAGTGGCCAGAATTCAGGAAGAAAACTACAACTTAGAAAGATAGCAGGTGTTGCACATCATAAGACAAGCTGCAGTCCATTCATATATTGGGCATGGG